>NW_020538040.1:177443705-177463676 GCF_003426905.1 Ctenocephalides felis | reverse complement strand
TAATTTTTAAATCTACAAGTTCATATTAATATATTTTGTCTTTGCATTTTAGTGAAGATTTTAATTACAAAAATATTTCACCAACTATATGGAATTTTTCCAACTAGAAAAAATATTTTACCATACAAATAGAATTTTTATTACTATATTAATTCATTAATTTATTTTATCTACGTACCTTTTATACATGAGTTTATTATATTTTCTCATAAAATTATAATTACAACAACAACTTAATAGTTTTTAGTAATGTATTTTTTTTATTTTTACTCTGTTATTTTATCACAAAATTGTTCCATTTCTGTCCATGCCTCTCTGAAACTTACATTTATTTATGAACTGAAAATTATTTTATCAATTTTTATTTCTAATAATTTTTATCTTCTTGTCGGTTTTTTCTTGTAAAATAGATGCTAGTAATGTTATTGACATTTGCAAAATATTTGATTAAGTAATAACGACATAATAATAAAATTGATTAACAAATTGCACACTAAGAAAGTTCTGGCTGTTATTCGAAGCGTATGCTAAAATTTATGATACTTGTTTTATAGACTAATCATTATATAGTTAGTTGTAAAATTCTATTTATTATTCTGTGTTTTATAGGTAATGCATACTTGCATAACATCATTCAATGTAAATGAGTAAGTCGATAGATTGAATTATGTTTAATTTTTTTATTGATATTCTTTATTATTTGTTTATAAATTTCTTCTTTTAAACACCCTTTTGATACTAATTATCCCATCATTCATTAAGATAAAAATGTGGATATTAGAAGATTTGCAAGATATATTTTTGACAATTTTACATTCCATCAGTATAAACAAACGTTCTCATTCTTCTTTACTTCAAATGGCTATCAAAATTTATAAGTTTTATAAGGCTGATTTATTTCTTTCTTAAAGTAAAACTTCTTTAGGCGCGACTAGAGTGTAAATCCGTACAAATGCAACGGAAGTGCGTTATGGCAGATAAGATAAAAGTCGAGTGCCAATGATTTGTCATTCGCTCTCGATCATATCATTTCTATATGTCGATTGTGATTGGTCGTCGCATATGTTAATAGAGATCTGTCGTTGTATGCGTACCGGCGTCAATGTTGTATGCGTACCGATATCAACAAGGAAATCGGCATAGATAAATAAACATTTTAAAGTTATATCATAGTACAAATCTTGATTTAATGAAAAATGCCTGAATCAGAAGAATGTTTTACCCTGTCCCCTGTAAATAATTATAATAAAAATAATAAAACAAATGAAGCATTTGCGTCGTGTATGAAACATAAGTTTATAGAAATAATTTCTATATTATTCGTAGTTTCTATAAATCTTTGAAGTTATTGAAATAGAAAATATTTTTTAAGCAAAACAGATAATACAGCTGTTCAAAGAATGAGATTATATCGCCAGCGAAGAAGTAAAAATAATACAAGCAGTCAATGAATGTATGTTAATTTTAATTACATGAATTTCTTCAAACACGATTACATGATGAGTGAAGTTGCGAAAATAAATTTGTTTAGGCGTTGTTTGACATAAACCACTGTGTGAACGAATATTATAGAAATTATTAATCAGCAATTACTTCATTTCTCTAATGAAAGTTCATTTCTACATGCTAATTACAATGACAAACCGATCATGTCATATTTGAAGTATGACTTTAATTACATTATTGTTTCTAAATATTATACATATTTTTAATGCTATTATGAATAAACCTATAATTTATAATTTTTCATTATATAAATTGACACTAATAAATATGTGCATCACGAGTGTTACCATATTACTAATGAACATTATTCAAAATTGTTATATGATGTATTTATTTTTACTTAAATGCCATTTTGTACAGTAGCAAATAAGTTATTGATTTTATTAATTATACATATTGTATTAAATAAAATTATTTGTACACACCAATTGAAATTAGCAACAAAGATGCAAAGACTAACGGAATGCATATGTCAGGTTGTCGGTCGCCGGCGTGTTTTAAAAAGAGAGAATGATGAAAATTAGCATATTTTTTGGCGAATACGCGTATATTAATCCGATCTGACCGACCGTTTCAACTAGATCTCCAAAGGCCATCGAGTTCATTATTATCTGCATTCCTAAATCCGTTCTAAGAAACGAATCGACATACCAGACACACGGACGACGTTCGTTTACACTGCCAAATAATATCGATAATAGAAAAATTCTAAGTAATAATAATTTTAAATGATTAAAACATCAGGCCACCGACGATTTTACTTGACACACGGACAACGTTTGTATAAACTTGTTTGTTTTTCAGTACTAGGGGTTATATGGACAAAATGCAAGTCTTTTCTTCTTACCGGAGGATCTATTTGGTCTCAAAATGACACAGTGGCCTTATAAAAATGCCTAGTTGTAGTAACGTTTAATATTAAGAAAGCTATAATCACAATCATGTCAGATGTTGAGCGTCATTGTCCAGCCAGCAGTAATCTGTTCAGACGCGCCTCCAAGAGTTTATTTTGAGGGTGGTTTTCTCATGTTTTTTTTTTGTCTTAATAATTTTTGTTATTTGTAATCATTTCTAATAAAATCAATGGACTTATGCCAGTACTAGTGATTTTGATCAATTTTATTGCAATTGTCAAGGTAGTTTATTCGCGACCAAGAAAAAAGACAATTAATTAAAGGTGATTGGTGAAACTTTTACTCCAAATATTTTTAAAAACAGACCAATGGATACACAGGTAAAAAGAACAAACTTACGTTTTTTTTGCAAAATACTCTTTTCCCGTTCTAAGTCCCTGTGAAGTTTGCATCATGTGCTGATATTCCCAAAGAGGATTTAACGATATATTTTGAACTGTCTTTCTTAAAACTTAGTATCTCAGTATGTCCTTACTTTAATGTCATTTTGTCCGTAATATATGGACAAAATGGTTTTTATAATAGGTTACATGTTTCCTTAAAAAACATGTTATTTTAGTTCCTAATGAATCTAAGATGAGTAAAAAGGATTGAGATTGATTGATTTCCGACTGAACCTGGATCAGGGGTTTCGGGTTCGATACCCACTTCGAGCAGCCTGTTGTCAGGCAGCAGTGACAACGATTTTCACTTGGAAATATAGATAGCAATATGTTTCCAAGCTAAAATACCCCTCATCCGGCATTGCTGCACCAATAAAAACACTCGTCCTATTACAGAAATTGTAATAATAATATATCAAGCAGAGATGTGCCATCTGTCAACCAGACTAGTATTAAGTCAAATTAGCACAACAGCTTATAGGACTATTAGGTTCTGATTACCGTTCAAAAATAGTTTAAAAATAAATTATTTTGCTTCCTCTACTATTATACTACAAAAATAAAATAAGGAAAATAGTCTCACAATTTTGATTACAACCAAATCATCTTGTAAGATTATTAAATTTACTGAATGTCCTATACTGGACAGTTGTAAATAAAAGAGTTAATAAAAAAAAAAAAAAGATTATGAATGTGAAAATTGTTTGTATCTGTCGATATATTGAACATTATATTGCATTTGTATTTTTTCTATCCCCTTTATTCCTCCGAATTGTGTCTATTCTATTATCTATCCAAAGTGCACCAATGTGAAGAGTCAAGGACGTCTTGTGGGTAATTCGGACATAATTAGTTAAATTATATAACCAGTTCGATCGTTCTTTTTTTTCTCAATTTTTTCGATTCAGTGTTCTTTCTCGCGGCGAGTGATGGTTCATTAGGCAATTTACGGGACCAATAAATCTTTGCGGACGTGATAATTGTTATGAAACAGAAAGTCGGTAAGAGTTGTGACCGAAAGCAAGCCTTCGGGTGCCGACGAATTAAAACGAGCGAGAATGATTTTTATGCGACATTTAATTTGTGCTGTGGTTTTTAAATGCTAACGAGAGTTATTTTTTGCAAAAAAAAAAAAATTGTCTGCCGTTTCCTTTTTTCTTTTTATTTTTATTTATTCATTTATATACTTAACCTAAAAAACAACTGTTTTATACAATTTGAGATGTTCCATAGAAAAAGAAACAAGTTTTAAAATAGTTGATTTGAAATTGAATAGTTGAGTTGAGTTTGAATAAAAAATACAAAAAGAAAAAAACAAGATTAGAATTGGAGAAGATCAGATTTAGAAGAAATGAAAAATGCTGAAATCAGTTGTAAAGAGCAAAAAAAAAATTGGATAGATAATATTTGAACTAATTCTGAGTAAAATTATGTCATTTTTAGGTTTTGATATTTTTGCTCGAAATGTTTCAATAATAAAATTTTCAAGAGTTTTACCATTTTACAATCCTGATGCCAACTTTTGATGAAATACATATTTTTTAAAGGCGGAGGAGTAAAAATCTACCACAATAACCGCAAAATGGTCATAATTTCACCAAAGCTCTAGATTGCACTTAAAAGCTCATCATTTCCAAACAGGGCAGATAAAGTCAATTCTATCACCCCGTTTCGGTTTGACGTCAAGGACCTTGACTCAAGGTCTGGGACACCCTGTATATATATATATATATATATATATATATATTTACTACTATATTTACAACTGACCAGTTAAAGATATTTCCTGTATAATTGCATATATATGAAGATAGTATAGAACATCTATAAAGATAGTTATAGAACAAATATAAAGATGGTACATGTTTTATTTAATTACAATAAAAAAATAAAGATTTTGGTCAAACTTGGCATAATAATAGATTTTATGCCCAAACTGGCCGTGGTAAAATATTAGAGGTTTATGAAAAGCTCGTTAAAAAGCAACTGTTTTAGAATTAATGGTTCATAGATTGATTTCGATCATTAAAAATGGCTTTGTAATAGATATATAATCTAGATAAAATTTTGAGTGTTATCTAGAATTTAAATGCCAGTAACATAAAGTCTTTTTTATATCTCAATTAAAGATATTTTAAACTTTATATGATCCTAATCACAAAGATTTCCGGTAAATTACATATATGAACATACGAATAAACGAAAAATTAGTCTAGGATATTAGTCTTAGGACTACAATACACACCTATAACTCGAAGTATTATTAGTTATAATTTTCATAGTTTTAAAGAAAATACTTGAAAGGTAAAAGATTTTACCTATTTTTACTAAAAATTGAATTAATTCAATTTAAATAATTAGAAAGTGCATAAATCCATATATTACTTGTTTTTAACACAGTTAAAATCTGAAGAAGGTTAAATATTTGAAAAAAAAAAAATTAAAAATACTTAAAAAAAAAATTAAAAAGAATTATATATATATATATATATATATATATATATAATATTTTAATATAATTTAATATTCAATACGTGATTTGGTAGGAGAAAAAAAGTGTTATTGTACAGGGCCATGTCAGTCATATATGTGTGACATAATAAAAATCCAGAAATTTCAGCAAAAAAAAAATTGTTGATACATCAAGGTTTCTTGGTCCTTTTTTAACTAAATTATCTAATAAAGTTACCATGGCCAATGTGACAATTTTTCTGATAGCATTGTGACTGAATCGTGTTAATTATTGAACAAAATCTATCAAAAGTATTTAAATTCAATGTATTTGAATAAATTACAATTATAATATTATATATGAATTCAATCTAATAATGCGGATTCATTTTTTTATTTCAATTTCACTTTCAAATCTCTCATAAGCAAAGGCAAGGCGTTGGCAAAAAATGCAAATTTGATTATAATTAATGACCCGATGATTTTTAATTAACTTTGTTTTTAATAAATTATTATTTGTCTTTCCGATTATGAATGTCTGTTGGACCCATTCCTCAGATTTTTTCAAGTTTATTTCTGTTGTGGGTATTATGATTAACAATAAAAGCGAACGTGGGAAAGCAAACAAAACAAAGAGACCACTATGATGAGACTTAAACATAAAACGTTCGCAAAAACGCAAAACATATTTAATCGGCCCCAGAGGAATTCTTATAATAGTATAACACACGTAATTTCTTCTTTTTTCAACGTCATCTAATTGGAAAAGATTTGGTACTTCACTAGACACAACAATTCACAATTTATTATGAAAACAAACACTTTTCGTCTGTGTTTTCATTCTTAATTTCTAAATGGAAAAGAAATATTTGAATTTATTCTCAAGTGTTTATACTATTCTTCTTGATTAATATGTTGGATTTTATACGGCTTATGAAAGCAAACATTGGGTATAAATATACCTTATGTTTTGTTTTGTGCTTCGAACAAAGAATTTTTTTTTTATATTTTTTTATTCTTTACTATACCCACAACTGTTCACTCAAGAACATTCAGCAAATTTGGTAATTCACAATTGTTGTAAAAGAGACACTGTATAAAATAATTACATGTTGACAAAAAAAACCCACTAGTTGTGAGAATTCAAAATGAGATTACTGCGGTTTCCAACCTGTGGGGCACACCCCTTCAGGGGAGCGCCAGGTTGTTCTCAGGGGCCGCGTACATCTGTTTCCAGAACACTATTTTCAAAAATAACCCAAAATTGTTGATATTAATAAATAAACAAAAACTAATTAGTGCATATTTTGATATAATATTGCATACTAATTTTATAGTGTGATAATAACAGTTGATTATTTATAAAATTAAATTGTTAAAAAAAATTCAGGGGGCACAACAATTTTTTTATCAGACCGGGGAGGGGGGCGTTTCAATAAAGGTTTGAAACCACTGGATCAAAAACACAAGTTTTTTTTAAAAAATTATGATTCTATCTTGAAGACCAACCCTGTCAAGAATATGATTTTGGTTAAAGAATATACAACAAAACTATATTATAAAAATTATAAATTAATAGTTCTTATAAAGATTATATCAAAATTCTTATTGATTGCATATTTATTTTTTTAATTTTTTTAGTTTTAAAGATCGTGTTCTTGACAGATGTCCTGAAGATGAAGCTCACATAGTTCTGAAACGTCGACAATACAACATAATTTAAAAAAAAACTGTTTGTTTAATTTCTCGTAGGATCGTTCAAAAATCGAAATTCAAACTTTTTGTACATCTTTACGTTTTAGAGGTTTCTGAACATTTTGGCATACTTTAGAAAAAATGGATGTGCGTGTGTGTTGTGTATGTCCGGATACAAATTTTCGTCGACGATTTTGGGAACAATCGATTTGAATAATTCAAAAAATCTTTGATTCGTATTGATGGGGAGACGTGCTGGTTAGTCTTTGATAAAAGCAGGTCTAGAGAATGAAGAAAATTCTAGAGAATTCATGTATGGTGTGTATGTGTGTATGTGCGTGCGGATACAAATTTTTGTCGACGATTTTGGTAACACAGATCAACCTATTTGAATAATTCAAAGGGAGATCCAAAAGGCGTCTCGAAGATACCGGGTAAAAAATTCAAAAAATGGAATTCCAGTTTTTGAGAGAATGAGGCTTCAGATTTGAATGATTCAAAAAGAATTTTATTTGTATTATTAAAATAAAGAACTGATTACATTTTAGGAAGGCAGGTCTAGCGGTTTAGGAGATTCAATAAAAAAAAAGTAAAAAAAAAATCCATTTGGCATTCAAAAATGATTATATGTCTAATGTACATCAAATTATCAGATATTTTATAGAGATTTTAATCATAAGTACACATTTTGTTTGTTTCGATTTTATGTTTTGAGTTCACTTATATAGTTCAAACAGATTTTCTCGACATTCTCGACACTATGGATCAGCCTATTTAAATGAGTTTTAAAATTTTCAAAATAGTTCAAAATTTTCTAAAAAAGTCGAATATTGTCAAATTTCAGATTTTTTTTAATTCTAAATTCACGAAAAAGTCGGTATTCTCGAAATTTTAAAGCTCTTAAAAATTTTAAATTACGGTACGGGTAGTTTCAGCAATTTGCTCTAAGGTACGATGTAATGCTCACTAGTTACGAAATAGTTTAACCCTTTCCACTCGTGAATTGCGAGATTAATATGTATTTTCGGCATCCGAGTAGAAAGGGACTATTTAAAAATCTTTTTGTAGGTTACGGTAGTGCCTGATGAATAAAAACTGTAAAGCAAAGTAAATATTTTGTATCATCGCAGTCTAGAAGTTTGACATCTCAATTACCAATAGTTCTACTCGTTAAATAGTTCATTTACCATTACCATTCATTTATTTTAAAATTCATATCTCGTCGAGATATTTCGTCCGCTCTGTGACCATAACCTTCATCGCCGGCTTATCATTAAAGATGTTTCGTTGCCAAAATTTGTATCGTGCTAATAAAAATACGAATAAACATAGAGGTTTTATTTTTAGGCACTGCTCGTTAATATGGGACAGATCAGTGACACTGAATTATATGTATTATATGTTCTGCCATTTGAATCGTCTTCAAATGAATGAATTTCATGAAGCGAATTTAAGCAACTTTGCAACTTTAAAACAGATTCGCATCCGAGATATGGAATTGTTTTAATTAAAATAAATTGGGCGAAATATGTGACGTGAGCCGCGGTTTGATTTGTTGGTTTGTTTTAGATTTTATTTATTTATTTTATTGGTATACGAAAATTAATTAGGGCGACGGTTTTATTACGATTTAGATGGCGCTATTTAATATAATAATCAAAATATTTTGAACTTCCCATAGGGTAAGTTATAGTAATCGCTATAATTAAAATTTATTACTGCTGATTACGACTTACTTATGAATGAATAAGTACACATGAATAATAAATATTTTGAGAATTATTGCCTTTTTGCACGTAAATAAATATATAAATTTATAAAGAATCTGATATTTTAAATTTTTAGAATATTTTCATTAAATTGTCCTAATAGGTACCATGATAATATAATATTTTATGTGTATAATTTGTATGTTTGATGAATATATTACTGAGTTTTCTATGATTTGTATTATAGTACTTTTTTCAAACATTTCAACTCTGTTTTTGGTGAAATTTCAAAAACATTTATTTTATGACTAAATCGATAGTAAATTAACAAAATCTCGTTCGTAAGACATTTTTCAGACGCAAGTCACTGTTTAATTTAATAGAAACGAAGATAAGAATTTTGCGAGACTTTTTCAATAAATCTGTCTTGCAAAAATCTAAAGTATTTAATGATAGTTTTGTAAAATTACAAATATCGAACATAAATTTAAAAACACTATTAGAAACTCATGTACAAAAACATCTTGCATAATGTTTGATTGTTTTCAGATAAATTCATTGAATTTTTTGAAACTAAGCCAATTGATTGTATTTTATAAATGACATATTCAGAATAAATACTGATACTGCCAAGCTGCATTCTTTTCAAAACAACACATTTTGTTTATTATAAATATAAATAATTAAAATTTAATTTGAAATAAAAAAAATAATGTAGAATATAAAAATGAAACGATGTAGGTGGCTAAATCGAGGCCAAATAAAATTAAAAGAAAAAATAATTTGTACTTCTACATTTTTTTACAATAACTAAATTTATTTTTTTTTTTCAATTAGGTATTTTTAGATAACAAACAGTAGTAAACCCATTGATTCACCCATTTTTACTTGAAAATATAGATAAATATAACTATAAATAAAATATAGCTTCAAGTGATTATAGGCTTTCGGGGCATTGCTGAAACCAATTATGTTCATTATTTAATTTTTTAAAATAGCAATTATGATACAATGAAATCTCATAAGCTATTGTTACATGAAAAGAGAAAAACAAAGTTAGAATAGAAGGAAAAATTAAATTTTTAAAATGATTCAATTTTTATTTAGAACTCTGAGAAAAATCTATTTTTGAGATTTTAATTTTTTTTAAAATAATTGAACTTTTTGGAAAATTTGATTTTTTTATACTTTGAAATATTTTGGAAATTTTGAACTTTTTTCAAAGGTAATCATTGGTAAACATTGAATAAACATTGGTACGAAACCCATAAAAAATAAAGAAAATTGGTTTTTATTATCAAAATCTCTATAAAATATGTGATATATTTGGTGTGCATATGTCTAATGATCATTATTGTCTGCCAAATGGCATTTTTTCACTTTTTTATTGGATCTTCGAAACCGCCAAAATGTTCTGAAACCTTTGAAACGTAAATATATATAATTTTTTTTATTTTTGATAGGGAAAGTTAATAAATTAATAACTTAGGTAACTTTTTCTATGGTAAGTAATAAAATAAAAAAAAACTAATGAATCACAATGAGAAAGAATAGATCATTGGGTCCATTGGGACCATTGAGTTGCCTCCTATATTAGAGTTCGTATAACTATAAACTCAATGTCAACAGTTTATAGAACAGTTCTAATCGCTGTTCAGCAAAAATGATCGAATTAAAATATTTTTTTTGGTGACAATTATGTATGTAGAAAAACAGTACCTACGTTGTGTTCGGGTTTAATGTTCACTTTCCTTTCACAACTTTCTTGGTATTTTTTTAAACAAATTTAACTAGTGAAGCTTCATTACTACTTCGTTCAATAGTCGACTCCTTGTTCGTGGCATTAATAACAACTCTGCAGATCTGTCCTAAGATTGAATTCTGAAAAGTTCTATAATTACAGTAAGTGTCAATGGCACTGTGGCATTGACACTCGATAATGTTTCTGAAATAAAAGGCACACAGAGCGTATTGACTGCTGCCGTGCCATTGGCGGACCATTAATATTACTTGATATGTGATTCATATCACAATTAGAATTGATTGGGTTCCACTGCGCAGAAAACTTATTTATTGTCTCTATATTGTATTGATAAAGTTTGAAAAAGTCAAATTTAATTATCGACATCGAGACACGATACATTGGAACAATCTGCATGGGTCATTTCAAATCAGTTGCTTGGAGTCGCGTTATTATTTTTTGTTTATTTTACAAATAGCAATCAGAATTAAATATAATTCTATAGGCTATTCTGATATGATTTAAAAAAAACAATAATATAATAAAAAAATACATACATAAAACAAATGGGTCGGGACCACTCCAGTGATAGATTCAACCTAAAAAAAAATACTTTTATAGACCTCAGATAGTTTAGTTGATCCTAGTTAAGATCAGCTATTTTTTTTTGTTTTCTGTTTGTTGATTCTTGCTTATGGGATTTCAATAGTCCCTTTAAATGGATTGCTATGCTAATGAATTCAGAATTCGACTCTGAAAGAGTTGAACATTGCAATTTTTAAATTGCAGTTCATACACATCTTTAAAGTTCGTAAACTCTATAATTTAGTATATAAATAAATATATCATAATTTACAGAAAAAAATATTAGAAGAAATTAATATTATTTATTGAAGTTGGACTTAATATAAGCCTAATTGTATACTTTATAAATCTGAATGAAGTAAATTTAGCGACTAATTCTTCGGTAAAATAGACAGTTGTTGTGGCAAGGCTATGCTATGCACTTTTTTGGTACTAAAAACTATGAAATGGCTATGTATTTAGGGAAAATTCTAGTATATTTTTTAGGGCGTTTAGGGAAAATTCTAGTATATTTTTTATGCTATAGCATAAAGATATTTTCAAATTGATTTTTTTTTATTAGCTCGATCACCAGATACATAACATAAAATCAATTGTTCAGAAAATAATTGAATTTCAGAATTACTAATGAGGAAATTTGTTACAGTTTATTTGTTACAGTTTGATTTTTTTATTGCATTATGTCGGATATGATACAATATTTACATAAGGTTATTTTACATTTCCAATTTGTTTCAATTTCAATAAATGAATATAATTAAAATAATAAGATCGATATGTAACAAAAAAAATATCTCCTCGTCTTTTATACATAATATAAAACATAATAAAACAACATAATAAAACATATAAATAATAAAACAACATACATAATAAAACAACATAATAAAATAATCAACAAAGTATAAGGAAAGAGCAATAAATAAAAATTAAAAATAAAAAAAATCTTTAGAAAATACAACAAAATATTTGAAGTGTTGAAAAAGCAAAATGGATAAAATAAAAAATATGGATTTTTATTTATTGCTGGACTTAAACTAAGTCAGTACATTTTTAGAATTTTTTAAAAAAAATTGTATTAGTTCTAGCCAATTTTATGTTAGGTATAGTAATCGCAAAAAAATCGAAAATGAAATTTTTTATGTATCTTTACATTTCATAGGTTTCTGAACATCTTAAGATAAATGGAAGTGTGTGTGTGTATTTGTATGTGTATGTGTGTGTGTGTGCGGATATAAATTTTCGTCGGCGATTTCGGTAACACGGCTCAACCGATTTGAATGATTCACAAAGTATTTGATTCTTAGCTGATTAGTTTTTGGACAAGGCAGATTTGCCGTTTCGAAGATATGGAGCAAAAATTGTATATGGTAATTATCAGTTTTGAGAGAACAGAATGTCCCACTTGAATGATTCGAAAAGATTTCATTTGTATGATGAAATGAAGAAATAATAAGTCTCTACGCTGCGATTGTTTTGAAAAAAATGTTCAAAATTTCCAAAATATTTCAAAATATAAGATATTTTTTTCTAAAAGTCATTTTTTTTTTTAAATATTTTTTTTCAAAGTTTTAAAAGATTTCTGAATCTTTTATAAAAAAAAATTTTTGGGACAGGTAATTCCAGCAATTTGCCTTAAGGCACGATGCAATACGCCACTATTTTGCACATTTGCAAAAAGGAGTATTAGCGAATTAGGAGTCTTTTTGTATTTTTAACATCAGGTATCCCGAGTTGCAACAAATTTCGATTTCCAATCTCAGTGTATTTTATTGATTACTGATCGATAGTACGGATGTTCTTTGGATAGTTTTCGCTCATCGGATCTTCGGATGTTCGGATGCACGCGATCATATTAAGCATTTTAAGCGAATCTTTCATCGTCTGTGCGATGAAAGAGATACACCCAAGAGTACTTCCAGTGTTTGTTTTGCGCAAAGGCACATTTGCAAGAGGCTGGGAGGGATATTTCGTCGATGTCTAGACTTAGGCATCGGTCATCCACATCGACCACGATTGATCGTTATTATATTACGCCAAGCGAAATAATACACTGGAATAATACCGTGACTGACAAACGAGGCGAAAGATATCAGATCGGGAGAATTTCAGGAACACTGCACGCGAATTGATTGTAAATCGATGGTAGGTTGGTTGACGGAATAATTTACAAACGCACAAGTGTTTTTTTTTTTTATTAAAAACCAAGTATTGTATAAATACAATATTGTGGTGGGAATAGCTCAGTCAGAAGCATGCCTGACTCACAGCCAGGGATACTCGATTCGAGTCCTGGCACTGACATAGAATTGTCATTTGATTTGTTGGATAGAAATTAAGTAGAATTTGAATTGTTGATTTAAGATAGAATTAGTTGTTAGAAGAAGAAGAAATATCAGAAGAACGAAGGATGAAGAAGTAGTTGTAGAGAAAATTGGATAGAAGGTGAATTTTTTTTAAGTCAAAACCGGGACGTGGTCGGGGACTTTTAACAAATGCTATTCAAAAAAACAATAACAATAATATAAAACAACAATAACGATATGAATCAATTTTTTAAATCAGAATTGCAAACTTTTAGTAAGAACTTTATTATTCGATTATATGTTATACTTTTTGTATATATGATATTCATGTTCTTTCGTTTTTGAGCCTTGTATAAAATTCTATACAATATTCTTTATGATTAATTTGAAACAATTTAGCGTTTCATATGATCATTTTTTTCATATATATTGTTAATTTTCATATAAATTTTCGAAAAAATCGGGACAATTCGGGACAAAAGTCTAAATCCGGATAAAATATTGCTGTTAGAAAAACACGGGATACAAGGGGAAAATCCGGGACTGTCCCGGCCAAACCGGGACGTATGGTCACCTTAATAGTATTAGGATATATATAGTATATGACGTGATATCTTATATAATATAATACAAGTATATGACGTGATATCTTATATAATATCTTATATAATATTTAATATATAAGAGATAGTATATGGTATATACCTAAATTAGTATAAACTGTAAAAAATTGTTGTAAATAAACAAAAGGCTAAATGCTCTAAGTGATGCTAATAAAAAAGCTATATTTAACCATTTTTGTTCAAAAGGGAAGAACACTAGGTGGGTGCAAGTGATAACAGCTTTATCTTGAACAATTCCATCGCTTATTTTCAGCATCTAGGAATAATGATTCAGTACATTAGTTACTTTTTCTGATAATTTATTTTATTTTGTTTTTTTTTTTTTGATAATTATGTTCCAACTTAAAAACCAAAAACTAGAGAAATTGGTCATACATAAGTTGTTTAGTAGTTGGTACGATTAAGGCTGTAGGTGGTACGACTAAGGCGCCTTAACCGTACCGAAAGTACATTTTTGAAAAACGTAAAAACCATTTTCAATCAAAAATGCTTAGTAGTTGTCAATCATGAGCCAACTAAATACATCCTGTAAATGCCAAAAATGTAAATGATTTTTTTTTTAAATTTAATTGCAGTAACGACAATATTACTCTATATACATTCTAAATTTAGCATATGAAATGATTGCTTTATAATATTATCAATTATTATTATAAATTATTTATGTAGAAATTATTGCTAGTTAAAACACAATTTAAGACAAATAGATCAAAACTATTTCTTCAAAAAAATCAATAAATTAAATTATTGCAAAATATTTTTTTTACAAATAATTTATAAAAGTAAATTTATAAAAATAAATTTTATTGAATTTTATAATGAAAACAAAAATAATATAATTTATGTATTGAAAAATAACAAGATTTATCGTTAGCTAGGCAGAATAAATTGGGTATGAAAATCTTGCTAAAAAACTTTTAAAATCTATTTATTACCACATCTATATTTATAACTATATTTTTCAATTATCTTATTTTTTCATATTACTTTATTCTGAACAAATTTTCTGAACATTTGTAATAATAATGCAATCAGGTGTTTCACACATTAAACTTAACCTACAAAAGGCACTAAAGTCAAATAACAATTTTATCATAAGTGCATCTTTTTAATATGCTCTTGATAACACATGTGAAGTTAGGTTTTATGTGTAAAACTTCTGATACAGCAAATACATAGCTTTCTGACAATTCTTTACTACCAATAAATACGAAGATAGGACCATAACATAGCGTTGCCATAACATTTCTATTTCATCGGTAAATTAGACCTATAGTTAATTGATAATGACTATTGCTTATTGAGAAAACAATATGTAGTAAAATATTTCACTTAAATTTTTTTCCTTGCTTGAGTTTATTCAGTTACTATATAGTGAAACGACGAAGGAGTCATGAATAATTTATATGAGAACAATATATTTTTACAGTTTAATTGAAACTGCATGCAATGCAATTTTCCCAATCCGAACAATTCTGAAAATCAATAATGAATGAAAATCTACAGTCATGCTAGTTGAAGGCTGAAAATTGCATTATATTGAAGTCAATTGCAAATGCGTTGCGAATTTAATGAATGGTTATTTTTATACGCATTCAATCATTTTATTTTCCTATTACTCATGTAAGGCATTGGAGCAAAAAATTAATATGAAAAGTGATTCGCAAAAGTGGTCAATTGCGTGTCTCATGCATCAATGTTTTTTTTGTTTGCAAGGAAATAAAATATCGAGGTTTTTTTTATATAGTAAGGACTCGTATTTGAATCACCAATTTATCATTATTTTTATAATAAATCATACATTAATAAATTGAGCAATTTGTTTAGTTTCTGCTGCTTTTTGCTGAAAACCTAAAAACAATTTGGTAAATTCTACATGTTACCTCATTTCACTCGCCAATTCCGAGATTTATATGAATTTTGCGGCATCCGAGTGGGAAGGGTTAAAATTAGTATAAGTACTTATCCAGTATTGCGAGAATGCCTTATTTTGAAAAAATAGTTACTTTTGAAGTAAAATCGAAATATGTTTAGTCTGTAGATTCAATGAAGATCTAAATCGAATCAAATATGGTTTTGTCTTAAGACCCATTAGTTAATAACTGTTTTTTTTACTCTGTTTTATTTAGCAATCAGAAATACATAAAGATTCTGATAACTGGTTATCATATAACTGGTGATAGATTTGTTATGAATCTCACTTTAATTTGTGAGAATTTATTGAGTTTCATTCGACTTCTTATACTCATGTGTCTTTTTCCTCAACCTCGCTCCGTAACAAATAGTTTCCGAGCAGAATAGATATCGTTCGATTATGATTATATTAATGTTCATTTATATTCAATGCTTATGTCCTGGCCTATTGTTACATTATGAAACACAAAAAATAACAATAAGAACATCAGCAACATACCTATTGTCTTTAATGTTTCAATCGGTACATATTTTGTGTGACCCACAAGAATTGTTAGCTTATTGTATTCAAGGTGGATCCTTCGATCATCTCGACCAGATTGGTTAATGATGGTCGCCTGTCTGATGTCTGATCGATATAACAATAGGGCAATTTTTGAGATTACTCATCGATGGTCATATTTTGTGGATCCAGAACAATCATTTTTTAGAAGAGATAATAATATTTTAATAATTACTTTACTTACAACATAGTGAGCCAGCAGTAGTAACATGGTAAGACTACCAATTACCAGTAGTTTTGGATGAGATTCCAACCTCTGCTAGTTTGATACCAGGCAGTAGATCAGATTTTTGAGAAAATAAACTAACTGTTTTTTTTTTAAATCAAACCAATGGCTATTTTATATATATTTGGCATATTGCTTATCAGAAATTTTCTAATAGTGATGATGCATTAACTTTATTAGCATCGCCGGGGAAGGCTTGGAAGCACATTTTTTGGTACTTATCAAACCAAGGATGTAAATATTACTTATTCTTTATTACTAAAATAACTAGTGGTGCATGGCATCGTTTTAAGAAACCTTTAAAATTTTTCGAAAACTTTAAAAAAAAAGAGATTTTTGAGAATTTTAAAAACTTGATTTTTTTATATCTTGAAAATCTTTTTATACTTTGAATTTTTCTTAAAATTTTTAACTTTTTTTTTTAAGCAATCGTCCTGTGTGGCTGTTTTACAGAAGAAATTTTGGAGCGCGTAAGCGCTACATCGCAGTCTAACGGATAAACATTGGTACGAAACTCATAGAAATGTAAACAAAATTCATTCTTATTATTAAAATCTCCATAAAATATCTGATAATTTGATGTGCATCTGTCTAATGATCATTTTTGACCGCCAAGTGGCATTTTTTTTTCTTTTTTTCACTCGATCTCTGAAACCGCTAGACCTGTCTTAGCAAAAATTTAAACGGTACTTTATTTTGTCACTATAAATAAAATGTTTTTCGAATTATTCAAATCGCATGCTCCGTTCTCTCTAAAACTGAATTCCCAATTTTGGCTCTTCTGTCCTCGTATTTTCGAAACGCTAAACTTGCCTTTACTAAAAACTAATCAGCACGTCTCCTTATCAATACGAATCGAATGTTTTTTGAAGTATTCAAATCGGTTGATCCGTGTCCCGAAAACGTCGACGAAAATTTGTATCTACATACACATACATTCATTTTTTCTTAAGATATACCAAAATGGCCAGAAACCTCTGAAACGTAAAAATATATAAAAATTTCATTTTCGATTTTTTTGCGATTTCTATAACTTACCCTACTAGAAGTTAATAACGTCTGATATCTACATTATTCTATTTTTTTATTTAAACTCGACAAAAAATTATTTTTTTCACCATGATATAGCTACAAAATATGTATTAGATATATACTTCTTTTTCTTGATCTGATTTCTAAGATATCACATTTATCAAAAGACTGAATATTTATTCAGCTGCATTAATCGATATGATAATGGCAACCTACTTCGTGAAAGATTTTTCATAATGCCGTATATCATATACATATGAGATTAACATTATTTTAATTCAGAACTCTGCTTGTAAAGTCGAAGCAACGAATCAAACACGTCATTTGCAGTTACTTCCCGTCTAGCATGCATCGCTTAAATTGTCAGTTTTACTATAAATCATTGAGCATATACTCGTATAGAAGACTAATAATCCAAGAACTAACTGTGTCAATTTTAGTTTTACAGACCAAGGATAGACAAGTCTTGAGTGCAGAGGTAATTAATTTCAATAGAATTGTGCAAGTTTGGACAGTACCAGAAATTAGTCATCCTAGATCAATATACCATAATTATAATTAACACCTATTTGTACTCAGCATTTTCTACATCCTGTGTCTTTTACCCAAATTTTCAAGTTTTTTTTTGCATGGTTCATCCTAGCTCTTACATATTAGCAAATGCAATTGATTAAGTCTTTCTTCATCAGATCTCCAATGGCAATAATTGAAGTATAGACTATTGACTTCTTCAAATAGACACTGACGCCAATATATTTAACTCATTTGCACTTTCTTAATGGATTTATCCTATCACTGAAGGAGTAGACTGAGGAAGTATCAGTACTAGAAATTAGTTTTGTATCATAAACAGATTAATTAGGCTTAAAGTTCAAATTTTCTTGGTAGGATAACAGACTTTTTCCATTGTTTTTGGTCCCAAATAATGTTTGCTAAGTGCACGTATTGCTATAGTCTTTCTTGGTGTCAACTTCAAAAACTCATACTTCTTGTTTTTGAACAACTTGAGTACAAATATTCTTGATGGGATGGGATAATGGACTTCCTTCTAATTTCTTTCATTGTTTTGCTGTAAGTGGTTCGAATTGCTTCAATTTTTTTTTGGTCTCAAGTTCTAAAGTTTATACTTTTGCTCTTGTTTTCAACTTGAGCAGGTTGTTTTTGTGAGTTTTAGCAAAGACGATACTTGGTTTTGCGAACTACACAAATTTTTGTCAATTGTGATCAGCCTCTGTTGTTATTTCTTTGAGCAGTTTTATCTGCGCCTTTTAGTCTTGCAAAAATGCCGATTTCCATCAGTTCTTCCCATATTTGTATTCATTTTACAACTGTTTTCATAACATCGAGTAACATAGATTGATTGTGAAATTGAAATAAATTGGGGAGTAGTAGGAAGTATTATGTCCATTTACTACGAGTACCATCAATTCTAAAACAAATTTCATTAACTTAACTGGAAATAGATGTTTTTTTTGTACATTTTAATTACAATCTGTCATACTTAGGACATTCAGTAATTGCTTTGACTTTTTTATTATATGGATTTTTCAATGGATGGCAACTCAGTAGTTGTCCAATCCAACTATGACTAATTAACTATTCTAGAAGTATTTGTTGACATTTTTATTATGTATGTGCAGCTATACCCACGAGAGGCGATTTTGGAAATATACATGTATGTTGAAGTTGATAAATTTCAGTGAGAATTTTAAAAGTACATCAAATGGTCCTGGTCAGCCTTGAAGAATTTTTCACATGATAGTTGATTGCAAAATAATAACCAACAGTAATGGTGTTGGTCATTGGTAACGGTAGAAGAAGACTTACATCATCGATCTATCTTTATTCAGTAAAAATTTAATCAATGAATCTTCAGCTATATCAGTTTCAATGAAGACTATTACAACAAGACCAACTAAATTCCAAGTCGAATTATCTTTGAAATTTTGTTTATTATCTTGGTTCCGACAACCTATTTATGTCTAATGGAGAAAAGTTCCTCGTAAAATAGATTACTGAATACTCTATAATGAACAGTGACATTGATATCGAGGGTTACTGCAGGCCACACATCAAGCGACCTTGTAAACAGATCTTATTACATATATGATGCTTTTGCGATGTGTGGAAATAGTATCCATTCTGAACCATTTATTCACGAACGACATGCCATTCTTGAAAGAAATTGTATGAATTAGAAATATTCATGAATGTAAATGTAATAAATGAAAAATTTAGGTTTAGACGTAGCCCTAGAATTTGTAAGATGCTGTTGAAAATAATAAATATTAATAATAACTAGAAATCCGCAATAGCCAGTAGCT
>NW_020538040.1:177415171-177442705 GCF_003426905.1 Ctenocephalides felis | reverse complement strand
AACGATTTCAAAATGAAATTAAAAGGTTGAAGAAATTAAAAAAAGCCTTATTATCTCCCTCCATAGTCTTGCCTACACTTTCCCATCTTTTGCACTCCACGATGGCGAACTCTGCATCCGCCCTAGTCGCTCCACCCAAGCAATAGCATTAGGTATTATAGTTAGTTGTACTATATTAGGTCTCCAGGTATTTTTCTTTTTAGTCTGGTCGGCTGGTCTTCCAGGTTATACATGATTGCTAATTGGTCAGGATGGACGTCTGTTTTGCTTTTATAATTGTTGACAACCATTGTTATTTGTTCTTGAATTGTAGGTATGCCTGTATTATTATTTTGTAAGTAATAAACTTTTTTGTTCATTTCTCATACAACGCCGTTAAGCCATCTATTCATATGCAAATTCATAATGTCTGTATACGTTAATTTACGAAGATACATAATCAAAGTTGAATTAGGGCTATCAAATTTTAAAACCGTTCATGACACTTCCAAGAAACATATTTCACCGAATGAGTCCAACATATACCGAATGTTCATTTTCAGACAATTATCAACAATTGCAGTTGTTAATTTAGATTCGTTCAAAAGGGGTGTATTTGTGATGTCTTTTAATCTTTATTTATTTGCTAAAGCAATTAAAACTAACTAGACTGACACGATGATTTATGGATTATAAATTTATTAAACTGGGTCAAGAACAATTCGCTTATTTTGAATTTGGCAGACATGAAACGCTGATTAAGAATGAAATGGTAATCACGATTTTATTGGAGTATCTCATCATCTTCATTGAACGTAATTTAAAATGCAAATTTTTTTGGCTTAAATATAAGTTTTAACTATTTAAATTATGGATAGCAAAGCAATATATGATAATAATAATAATGCATAGTACTGCCCTAGGGCGAGCTAAGCAAAACTCTAACTCGATTCAGGGAAAAAAATGGCGTCTGAGATTTCCCATTTGCCATTTCACCGCAGTGCCCAAATTGTGTATTATATCAAATGGAAACATATTTTTGATCTATATTTTCAATAACTAGAATATATTTAGCCGAAAAAATCTGGTATATTTGACAAAAATTTACTAAAACACGATTCAAATAATAACAAAATTTAAACGATAAAAAAGCATTGAGCTGTTATGGTAAATCAAGTTAATCAGCCGATCAATCGATCTGTATTTCTGATGCTGACCAAAATTGTCACCAAATATTTTTAAATAAAAAAATCTTTTTTTTTTATTTATTATTCATAGCAAGCTATACAAAGTACATTCAGCTACATTTGTTACAGTTATATATTATTTGACTGCGTGAGAAGGATCGCTATCCTGCGATAGCGCCTTCATAGATGTTATATTTTGTAGTAAATCATTGCAGATTCTTTTTTTGAGACGCTTTGGTGGTAAAGGCTTGAGCAGATCTAAAGCTAATACGTTGGATGACGACGAGCTTTGTATCTGGTGAAGTAAAGACTAATTTCTTCTTCTATAGTTGAATTTGAGATCTTGATGTATCAACCAAATTGGGAACGTATTTTGGAGCGTTCACGATTTTTTTCAAAATTTTATTTTGGAACCTTTGTAGAATAGTTATGTTCGATTTACTGGCCGCACCCCATAGTTGTAGGCCGTAGGACCATATTGGTTAATAATTGTCTTGTATATTAGGAGTTTATTTTTTATTGAAAAAATCATTTAATAATAAATTAAAAATAAAATTTAATACTAAAAAACAATTGTTAAGTAGTAAATATTATCAAAGACACAATTTTGCAACCATGCAAGTGATCAGTCCTGTACGTTTATCAAAAGTGCAAGGTTATGCTTCTCTATTTTTATTATCCAAAATCTGTATATAACCACGATTGCCAAAGTAAGCAATTTACACGATAAAATTACCTCGATCTATTATCGTAAACTAGGTTATTCAACCAATCAATCGATCTTTGGCAAATTTGATTACTTTAATTGATATGTTGTCGAACTGAATTTAGTTCAGAACGGAATAGTAGAGTGCGCGGTTATCATCTATTCTCCGGCTTCTTTGCTTGTAAATAAATGCCACTGAAAATAGTATAGAGAACACAAATGTACACCAACTATTTGAGACGAGACACGTTCTTCTCGTTAGTCTACTATTATTGCTATCAGTCGACACAATTGGGCGGACAGAATAGTTTGTCAGTTAAAATTACTTCACTAATTCACTAATTCATTTACGATGTCGATCACGCCTTGTTTTACTAGGAGTTAAATTTGTGTTTTTTAAAGCAAGACGTAATTTTTTGTGTAATACAGCACTGCGTTTCAGGTTTTCTGTATTTTCAGAATCTTTAAACTAAATAGTTTTCCGTTAAAATTACTTCAATAATTCACTTTTTGAGTAATTCATTTAAGACGTAGATCAAGCATTATTTTATGAGGAGATAAATTGCTAATTTCTAAAGAAATAAGAAATTTTATGTAAGTTATATTAATCGCGAAAAAATTGAAAACGAAAATTTTTGCATATCTCCACGTTTTAAGTCCTTCTTAACATTTTGGCATACCTTAGAAAAAATGGATGTGTGTGTATGTGAGTGCATGTGTAGTATGTATGTATGTATGTTTGTTTTTCGTCGATGATTTCGAGAGCACGGATCAACCGATTTGTGTGATTTAAAAATCATTCGATCCCTATTGATGGTAAAACACACTGATTCAAAAAAATGTTCCAAGCTTTTAAAAATTTAAAATTACAGTTCGGGAAGTACTAGCAATTTGCCCTAAGGCACCACTACTTATTTACTTATTTTTGACCAGCAATCTCAACTATGATTATTGAGCTTTTGTCATGTTATTCTGGTTGAATTTTTGCAGATGAAATAATTTCTACTTTTTTTGGTATGCTTATATTTGTCAATCAAAATATACATAATTTTTAAGACAATATGCTGGTCTTTGTGCTTTTAAAGAGTTTATCTCCTATGAGATACCTCATTTTTTAACATGTTATTTTAGATCGTATGGACTGTTTTTAATCTTTGAGAAGAAGATTATTATCTTTACATAAACTCATATTAAGGTCTCTATTTTCAAGCAACAACTGATATCACTACTGCTTGATATCAAGCCCAGCGAGACGGAAATGGTGCTTAACCTTATTGGTTGCAACACAAAAGCTTTTTCCACAAAACCAGGAGCAACCGAGAATGTTCTATTTTTTAAATGTCAAAATTTGATAACATTTATAGATTTGGGTAAATTCTATTATAAAATGTATGATACATAAACCATTAATAATATTCGACTTTTGTACCTAAAATTTTTGGAATAACGCGGAATAATAAATATTCGGTTTCTTTTTAAGGTTTATTCTCTAAAACTGATAAAAGTTGTAAAAAGATTTTTTGTCCTACTTTCATAGTAGGTACTATATTTAATTTAAAAAATCATTGAAAATAAATACTATTTGTATAGTAAATACATGTTCAATTATATATCAATAGTTACATCAGTGAGAAAAATCGAGCTTTGTGCTTAAATTTTTGATTAACACCAAATATGTTCAATTTTGGTATTGGTTTCATGTTATTTTCAATTCAGAATAATTGACAAAATTTAAGATTTTTTTGTTATACTTTCGCATAGTAATATATTTAATTTAAAAAAATCATGAGTAACTATGTTTTTCCATCAAAAGACCTGCAACTATCCGTTTATTTAGTAAATTTAAGGACACGAATTTTAAACATAAAGACATACATAATTCACAAATAAAAACTAAAATAAATTAAATATTTGGCATTTTCTCAAATATACAAATTCTGCAAATTGAAATATAAAATAATAAATTAGATTAAGAATTGTTAATTTGTAGAATACAAGAAAAAATTGTATTAAAAGTAAGAAGGAAAAAAATGAGTTTAGTTTAGAAGATGAGAAGAACATATTAAGAAACAAGAAGATGAATGAAAATCAGTTGAAAGAAAAATTAAATAGAAGATTAGGATATAAAAAGGGATAGTATATATGATATATGATATAAGAAATATATATGTAAGAATTGTATAGAATATGCTGAAAAAAAATATGAATAATGTATGTGGCTAAAAATGCTGTAAAGCGGAGGCCAATAAAATAAAAAAAAATGCTGCAAAAGTTATCATATTTTAGTCTACAATGAAGATATCATTATAGTCTATAATGAAGTTACAACGAACATGTAGATTATATGTACAATAGTAAATCTATGTTCAACCAAATATCAATAGTTGCATATTTCTATAAATAGATGAATAAGCTGAAATTTGACTATTGCCAAATCGATTATTCAAAAACGCAAATGCAATTTTGTTTCTTGTAACAGCCAGAATATTTTCGAGTAGCAATAATCATGATACTACCTTACACTGATAATATTCATATTACTACCTTACACTTTATGGCCAGTGTGATTTCTCTCTGCGGCCTGTAAGTTCGTATTGACACAAATTCTTCTTTACACAATATCAAATGTCATATAACTACATTTATATTTTAATCTTGAAATGTATCTACCCGTTGTAATAAGATACAAGACGGTATACCATAACGCCGAATTAAGACAATCGACTGATAAATACCGACGCATGTGACATATGTATGTCGTACTAACAATAAGCACATGTTGTCAGTCGGGACGTTGTCATCGGCATCTGGGTTTCTATTTGCGGGTGGAGACGGGAATGAAAATCTTATTTGTGTGCTAATTGATGGAAATGGAATGTTTTCGGATAAAAATAATTAATCTTAGAACAATATAGATGGTGCCGTATGATGCACGGGAAAGGTCAGAGTCAGAATTGCCGTTGAACAAGTACTTGTGGGATGGCTCGATCACTGAAATCAAATTCTTGGAGTGGACGAAAAGGAAGTTTTTGGATGTGATTATGGGACTATGATCTATTTTGAAAAAAATATTACACTGTCTAAGGAAATTAGCAGGAACACCAAGAAATGGAATGCTGATAATTACAGACTTGGGATATAAGAGAATATTTTTATTAATTTCTGTTACTTGTTTTACATCTATCTGAAAAGGACAACAAGTAAAAACCTCGGGAATAAAAATAAAGGCTTTAAAAACCCAAAACCATCTCACACATGACGTTGACAATGACTTCGAGATTGATTAAAATTATCTTCTTTCTGATACTGACCTTGATATAGACTTCTGTTCAGTATAAACTATCTCCATCCCCAAATTCCAGTTTTTACTATTTTCGAAAAAACTGAGAATATAAAAAAAGTTTTTTTTTTTTCAGACAGAGAATTCTCCTCAGTTTCCATCCTCCGCGGAACTCCTGCTAGAAATAAAACAATTCGGTTGTTTTTAACTTTCAATGTTTTTCTGTATACTTAAAACATTAGTTAATAATTTATAAAAAATGCATAGTTATTATTTACCCTTTTAGGGTCTTTCAAAAATCACATGAAATTCCTATGGACTAGAATACTCCCTTAGAGCGAATTTTATCCTGTATGATCAACGACGATAATTAACTTTAATTAATGCATTTTCTTCTATAAAATAATTACTAAACAACTATAGAGATCAGTTTCCAAATAAAACGTCTTATTAAAAAAATGTTTGAGTTCAATGTTCTAAATTGGTTATAAAGACATCAGCACGCTTACTTCTATTGACAAATTTAAAACATGTCACTTAAACATAATTTTTTTTTCTTTAATATATCGATCTGTGTATGTATGCATGAGAATATATCCTTTCGACATGTGTATAATTTGACGGAAGTTTCTTTAGCGGAAATAAAAATGACCATTTCTATAGTCGTGATGAGAAATAAACAGACAAACATTTGAACAAATTTCATTAGGCAATATCTTCTTTCATTAAAGACATTGGCACTCTCAAGAGACTATTAGCACACTTGTGGACTATATTAGACGAACAGCTGATAAAGACATCAGGAAACAGTTTTTTTTGCTGATTTTTTTTTTATTATTATATTTGATATATATCTGCAACTGTTCAGTTCAGAACATTTAGTAAATGTGATAATTTACAATAGTTAGTTGGACAAAAGACATTGTATTAAAATAATGCTACGTTGGCAAACCAACTAAATAGTTGAGTTCCTCTTTTATTAAGGATGAACCAGAACGCCGACAATAGCTATTACATTTTTAATATTTTGAACAAAATTAGTGTGATCTTACCCTAAGATGTGTATCAGAAAATTTTATAAGATACTAACAGATTATAATAATACAAATGCTTTGCTTGACACGTTTTAGGAGAAAATTCTAGTTTTGCTTGATTTATCTCTGATGCTCAATTGTCAGTAATTTATTATTTATTGTTATTAAGAATTGTATTTTTTTAAAATTCTTATCATGAAAAGAATTTATATTCTTTCGCTTAAAAATACTGATTCAATCTTATTTCTCAATAGATAAGGCAGTAGACTAATGACTGGTAATGGTCAGGTGATATGGTAAAGGTTTTGCTAGCCTAACAATTTTCAATTTTTCTCTAATCAATCCCAGCTCTTTTCCTACATAAAAAGATAAAGTATTTAAGCACACATGAATGAAATTCATTCCTCGGACAGTGTCTTGGACGAGTATGAGAACATATAATATGGGCGCAACTTGATGCAAATGAAATTGTGAAACAGAGCCATACGTTACAATACATTTTACATTTGCATACATTGTGAATAATGTATGTATTTATATTTGTTCTATTATTCAAACTGGCAGTAAGTATATTATATAATTATGCATGCGTAATAGAAACGTCGTTTGCCAGACCGTAATTCTATTAGAGGAATGACAATTTTTTACTGATAGTTAAAGTTTTTTTCTCTATTTCAACCTACAACTTTACAAGGTATGATTTTATTTTTTCAGTAATTGTTTAGTACCCCAACATAACTAGCTTTCATTCTTTCCTTATTTTAGATTTTTTCGGGGTAGATCCCAACCCCGGCCAGCTCGTAATAATTCAAATATTGAAACATTCTCTTGTGTATTCTGGAGTAGCTAAGCTTCGAAAATATATAAAAAATTAATTTCTTATATCTTCTATACTAAAGGGCTGTATCCCTTTACACAACTCTACTTTAAATTTCTAACTCTCTGAAGGTAGAGTAAATATAAACATAATTTAATAATCAAAATTGCATACAGACAATTATCAATTATTTAAACTATTATTTTCGTATTCTTATTCTTCATTTTACGATACGTAAAATATGTTCATTCATAAATCGTCACGATGACTTTGATATTGTCAATGGTATTCATTCCATACATTCCGCGTTTCGCTATGCTTCGAAAGTGTGCTTGAAATATTTTCTTACAATATTTACTATTCTATTAATATGTAGTTATCAACAAGTCCCTTTAAACGCAAAATACTTTTCGTTCACCGCATATATGTAAACATACATTGTGTCATAGACATTACGATATCACATTCATGGCCAAAAGAGCGATCCCAGTTAATTTCGAGATGAATAAAATATTTGTGACGCCATCGTTTTACGTTTGGAAGCTGGGAAACGATGCAGAATTTATGGTTTAATTTGCTCCATAGGCTGCTAATGTCTTTATTCATTAAATTTCTTTGTTAAATTTTATATCTTAATATTTGCACTAATTCCATCCTGAACATCAGCAGATTTCACTTAAAAAATGTTTAAATTGAATGCCAATTCATTGGTTGGGTATAAATTGTCTGGGTATGTTGTTAAAAATGTCAAAATCTTAATCCAATATTAGGTCTGTTTTCTCAAATATTTCTAACAATCAGCTTATAGAACATATAAAAGTAAGAGTTTTGATTGCTGTTGAAAAAAAAATCAAACAATAATGCGGTGCAGCAAATTAGTCAATTTGTCAACTTTCTGTAGAAGTTCGCATTGTACCAGAAAATCCAATTCCCTAATTTTGTTTTCTCAGCGTTTGAAGTCATTCTGTATTGTTTGATACCAAAATTCAGAAAAGTGTATGTGTTTATGTGTATGTAAGCCACAAATTTGATTTTTTGTCTACGTTTTCTAAAAAACGTCTGCGCTGTTTTCTACCATTTATGACGATTGGCCGAGCCGATTTTTGATAATTATCAGATATATACAGAAGATTTTGTCCAATTTTTAGCCAAAAAATCTGAACTGATTTTGAAAATTAAAAAAGTGTTCTAAAGATAGCAGTTGGGAATCTTGCTGATTAGTTTCTGGTGCAAATCTGATCTATAATTAATTATTGAAAAAAATGTGGATTAGTCTCACAAAACTAACTAATTGGAGCATTTTTGAAAAAGTCAACAAAAGGTCGAATACTGGCCCACAATATAATAGAAAGCAAATTTGCGTCAAAAATTTTGTTGATTCACTTATGATTTTTATTTGAGATGCATTTTTACTTTCAATTTTCAAAGAATTTTAAGAATTTTGAAGAGAAAATGTTTCTTAAATTGTTTCAAATTTTATTTTAGTTATACACACAATAAAGAAGTATACTCACGTCCGTATATACACATGTATTTAAATCGTTAGGTTTCGATTGAACCATTATTTACAAGGACGAAATGACGACATCTCCTTCGAACTTCTTAAATTATTAGTGCCATATTTGAAAAGGCCAATAAATAACTCCAAATATAAATAACACTTGTTGTAAGCCATTTACATATAGCACGAATGAATAGCAAATTATAGTATAGTATATATGCACATGTTGTATAAAGTAACATATTTATGCTATATTTAGACAAACACATCATTACAAATAAGTATTTGATAATTGTCATCGCACATCATCATGCTGTATTCGATTTTCTCACCAATATTAAATTAATAATTTTAAATAGTTTGCACATTGGGCACATGGGCACATTTTGAACTGTAAAATTACACCAGAGCTTTTTATAAATGACTGAAACATATATATTTTTATGTAGGTTGTTTTTAATTTAAATTACCATTTTATGATATTGGTGAACAAAGTTGGCTAGCATTTATTAGCCCCTGAGACTACGGTTTGCTAGTCTACGTTTTTTATCAATACACCACTGCTGGCTCTGTATTTATCCTTAATTATATTCTTTTCTAAATATTGCTAGTTTAAATAAAAACTTCAATTTCAAATTTTTGCTATTATAATTCAACCATCGTAAGCCAAACACGTGCGTGACTAGTATAGATTTTGTTTGAATTTGAAGTATGTTTTGTCGTAGACGAGGAGAGCAGTTTTCATTAACAACTGTGTAATAGAAAGACAGCTGATCAATATTTAGAAATATCATAATAAAGATTTAAAATTTGCCTGAAAATACTAATCAATTTTATATTAATTTTACCCCGAAAGAGGAGGTCTCATGATTTATGATCCTCATTTGGACTCTATTCTGATGTGGGTCTTGAGACCTAAAAAATCTACGTCATGAATTATTATTAACTTCCCGTAGGGTAAGTTATTGTAATGGGCCGAAAATCGGAATTGAAAATTTTTACATTTCTCGACGTTTTGAAGGTTTCTGAACGTTTTGGCATACCTCAGAAAAAATGGATGTGTGTGTGTGTGTGTGTGTGTGTGTATGTATGTGTGGATACAAATTTCCAGTCACGTTTTAGGGCGCACGGATCAACCGATTTGAATGGTTCAAAAAACATTCGATTCCTATTGATAGGGAAAAGAGCTGATTAGTTTTTGGCAAAGGCAGGTCCAGCCGTTTTGGAGATACGGAGCCAAGAGTGCAGAAAATAGAAATCGTATTTTTGAGAGAACGGAGTATCCGATTTGAATGATCTAAAAAACATTCAATTAGTAATGATTAGGAGAAGTGTTTATTAGTTTTTGGCAAAGGCAGGCCCAGCCATTTTGAAGATACGGAGCTAAATATGTAAAAAATGGCAGTTTTTGAGAGAACTAAGCGTCCGATTTAAATGATTCAAAGAACTTTCTGCTTGTCTTAACAGAATAATCGATTTTGGAAAAAAAAATTTTTTCATTTTTTTTTTTTTTTTTTTTTTTTTTTTTTTTTTTTTTTTAGTTTTTTGTATATCGAAAATATTTATTTTTAAATCTGACTATAGTTCTAATATACTTTACAAATAATTTCAACTCTGCAATTCAGTTTATATAATATTTATAAATATTAGACAATGTTACAATATTTATAATAATCTATTTGAAAACATTCAGTAATCCTCGAACATTTCGCTACGGTACGGGAAGTTCCAGCAATTTGCCTTAAGGCACGATGCCACCCACCCCACTAGTTTATTTTGAGTCCTATTCCACAATATCAATATATAAATAATCAATTTAATGTTTAAGTATTTTATATTATTATATACATAAATTTTTAATTATAATAATTTAAAACGTTTTTTTTATAAACGAACCATTTCCTTTCAAAGAATATTTTTCTCTTAGCGACATCTATTTTTCAACTGGGCCCTATTCCTTCCCTTTTCTATTTGATATTTTGTGACTCATCTAGTTGACCTTGAAGAGAGAATTCAGACTCCGACGATCGTTGGTATGGCAGTAAAAGGAACGACTTGTAACGGATAACATATAATGCTAATTTAGGTTTCCATATTTTAGATTTTAAATTATAACACACTGATGATGAGACAAACCTAGTCTCGAAACGTTTGTAAAATTATTATTTAATAAATTAATGCAAAACAGAGTGTTGTTCGTTCATATTTCTAAATTAATGTCTATCCACTCAGAATACATTTGTGTGGCTTATTTACAAGGTGGCGTGATGAAATTAGTATTTTTATAATTTTCTATATATTAAATAATTATCTTTTTTTTTCTTAATTTTGTGCCCAACTATCTGTCTAGAAATGAGACAGCAAGGCCGGACATTCGACACGGTTACAAAGACGATAGTTTACTTATTATTATTCCTCTTAAGGCGCTGAAAAGTGAGATCATGATGACCCCAGTTCTAATTTCTCTACTTGCCTGATATAGATGTGATTTTGCTTTGATAATTGATATCGAATAAATGGATTGTGGTGATTATTGAAGCTGGAATTAAATTTTTTATAAAAGTCTGGCCAGAGAACTCCGCGAAAACAGTTCCAGAGCTTGGATTGAAAAAGTAGTTTATTCTACATTAATCTCTGGCAGTCTCAAGTAACAATCAGATGGTTCGTATTTATCGAGTTTATAATCATTGTTGTTCTATGGAATCTATTATTTTTTTTCTATTTATTTTTTATCCGTGATAGCAATACAACAATCAAACTACTTTGTAAATGTATGGTGTAAATTAAAGTAAATTAGAAAACATTAAAATTAAACTGGTAGTAGTTTTCCAAAAAAAATTACATCTCTGTGTTTTTCAATAAAATAACCAAAAAATGAGACAAACAACAATTGCAAAAACAATACATTAGCCATAGACAATTCTTGGCCCATACAAAATTACATAGAAAAGATTTATTGGGTAGATTAGGATATAGTTTGGCATGGCGTGTTTAGCGAATATTTGGCAAAAGTTTATCAATATGTAAGATAATGGATTGTACTATAATTCTATAAATTAAATAGTTTACAAACAATTCAAAAAACGCCATAACATTAATCGATAATAATCAATTTCCATGATTTATTTTTCAAGTCACTATAAAAGCGCAGTTATATCTTATTAGCGGATTATTACCCAAAAAATAATCTTAATGAGAGATTTATGGTCATATTTTATCCCCGATGCAAAAAGATCAGTTCATGGACCTCGACTCTTTTTCGCAACATCTTTATTTCAAATTGGTCGGTGCAGAACTCATCAAGGCTGTAATTTCTTTTACAAAACCACATAAGACTTAATACAATCTCGTTCGCTCCAAACAGAATATTTTTTTATCTGAAATTATCTCCGTTGAATTATTATTTCACATGACGCTGTACAACTTCATAAAGATGTAACTTTGAAAGATAACGCACGGTTGCACTTAAGATTTGATCATAAACTTTTTACAGCCTCATAAATTCCATTGCAACTGCAGAATGAAAATATACTATACTTCTTGTTAGGAATTTGTATTTACAGATGTTCTATATTTTGAAAATAATCACTTGTTCAAGTTTATCTATTTTTATGGGCATACCAGGGAAAATGAAAACCATGGTAAAATAGATACTTTTTTGAAAGTATAAAAGATGGACTGGATATGAAATCTATGGTAAAATAGATACTTCTTTTGAAAGTATGAAAGATGGACGTATTTTGTAGCTGACGAAGAAATGGTTCGTGAATTTATAGTACAAATTTAAGTTCAATTAAGTTAATATTTAATAGTTCTACTAAATGAATGACGTTGGCGTCTTCGCCTTAACAACACCGCTTTTTAGGAGACAACCCAATGGTTGACCTATATTTATTTGATATATTTGGCATGAACTTTTTTTAACGCTGCTTTTCAGAACTCAACCCAAAGATTGCTTGAACTTCTCGGTTGACCTATATTTATTTGATATTTGGGATGAACCTACTTTATAACTGCTTTTCCGAAAGCAACCCAAAGGTTCACGTTACCTCTATTTGATATATTTTTATCATTAGAATTTTTTAGGAATCTGGTTTGAATTTTGCAAATGAAGATAGTGTTGATGGAGTTATTATTATAAGCTCATAGTCATTTGTCTGAAGTAACTATCATTTTTATTAAATCAATGACTTCGGCTTTGAAATCACCATTGTTTAGTTTTTTGAACAGCAATCACAACTTATCAGGTATATGAGCTTCTTTTAGGAATACTTTTTAATACCATCGTTTTTTGGAACTTAACCCAACAGTTGACTTATCTCTATTAGAATTTTTTTGGCTTTTCCCGGAAAGAGCTTTTTTGAGTTGAAAATATATTTAAGGTATCGAACCTTGAACTTTGTGGTCTTGGACGAAAGCACTCACCACAAAATGCCTTCAAAATTTCAAGGCACAATGAAACAATTATGTTACATATCAATGTATTTTATAGATAACTATTGTTTACACTATATAAAAATATTAAAGGTGAATTTTCAGTTAAAATTAGCGAAATGGAATTCAGGAAATAAAACCTCGAAGTATTCTATGCTACTGACAGACAAAAAACATCACACATTGGCTTGTTAGAGATGGTCTGTTTCCTATTACAAAGTACGATTTATTGACTCGTTACTATGAGCTTTCGTGATGTATTACATCTTGCTAACAAAATTGTCTAATTATACGCATAGGAATACTAAAAATAAATTGTATATATGTATATGTATATATATATATATATATATATATATATGTGTGTGTAGGTGGTCCTTTTTATGGATATTTTCGAATTTTTTGCTCCCAGAGGCTCAAATGCTTCGAAATTGATACAAATAAAATATTTATAAGTTTTAGCTTCTAATATTAACTTTATGATAGTCCGCACTCTAACCAAAGTTTCTTATGGAAATAACAAGCGTAAAATTCCACTTGTTTTTTAGAATTTTCTAATATAGCGACAAGAGAATCAAAGTTTTGAGAACAACATTGTATTTGCTTATTTTGAACATAAATAAAAAAAAATAACATGAAAAATTTGATATATTTTATAAAGAAAGTATTTACTTAGGAAAAAATCGAGAAACTTTGGTTGAAGTGTGGACTATCTTAAAGTTAATATTACGAGCTAAAACTTTTAGAGAATTGTTTTTATCAATTTGGATGCATTTGGAAGCAAAGAAATTCGAAAATATCCATATTAAGGGCCACCAGTTTTTTAATACTCCAACTTCTGCTAATTTGTGATATTCAATCATCAGTCTGTTTCGCCTGATAAATGTTCTGTTCTTGTAGTTTTGTGCGCATGTTTCATTTACTCGAGATCATAATCGTTTGCTAATAAACATCATCTCGTGTTTAACATCAGAAGAATTTTTCCGAGGAAACTCCATTGTTATCAATAGTCAAGTCCGTGAGATCGGGTGCCATCTCATCCCTGAGTTGCATACGACTAACAATAAATGCCACCGTTCAGCCTTGGCGCCTCTCCGGCCTATATAACAGAGTAATCCGATACTGTGTGTAGAATGGCATGTTTTTGTTAATCCGACACTTTATAGAATGTCGGAACATAGAGCCATTGATGATTATTACAAAATGTTTTTGCTTGAGAGACGACCGAAAATAATGTTTTTATGCGTCGGCGAAGGAAAACCCAGCGATCTTTGACTTTTGAAGTTCAGGAGGAAATGGGAATAGATACGATGAGACATGAGGCAAGCTTTTACATTGATGATGGGTATTTTGTAGGAATTCCTATTTACTTAAATAAAGCCGTTTTTATATGTTAACCCTCACCCTTCCCCAAATCTGTTTAGGAGAGCTAAATGCGACTATAGACAATTTTATGGATAAAACGTAATTTGAATGTGGATCATTTTTGTTATCTTGAGGTTTTGCAAATCAATTATCTAATTAAAAGCTTATTATACAAACAGAGCTTTAGGCGAATTCACTCAATTTAGTTCATTTATTTATTTTGGTACATAATTTGCAGAGTAGCTCAAAAATGGACAATGGGCATATTAGGTAAAATACAAAGGACTCATAACTGAAGACAAAGAAAATTAATCTGTACAGATGGTAATTGTTTCATTGATGTGTTATGAATATCAGTATTTTTATTAATTGCGTTAAAGTTAGAAAACATTGATACTATAAGTTGCCAATTCTCGGATAAAATAAAAATTTTATGGTTATGCTATGTTACGGATCTATCTTCGTGTGAGTAGGTATTAAGGAACTGACAAAAATCTATGTATTTGTTGTGCGATCAAGCGTTCTACACATAAAACCTAACTTCACGTATGTGTTATCAAAGAGACATCAAAAAGTTGCACTTGGGATAAAATTGTTATTTGACGTTTTGTAGGTTAGATTTTGTGTGTAGAACGCCTGATGGCACAGAAAATCCGTAGCTTTTTGACAGTTTGTTACAACCAACTCATATGAACGTAGACCAGCAACATAGAATTACCATAACATTTTTATTTTATCCGAGAATTGGCCTCGTACTAAAAGAGCATTAGGATTGAAAATATTTGAGTTTTAGGAGAGAGAATTTAGGAACGTTAAAAGACTGCTAGTTAAGAATTTAAGGACAATTTTTAACAAAGTTTTATAAAACTAAAATATTGTCGATAAAACAACGTATGACCAGAGATAAAACGTTAAATTCATTCAGTAGCAAATTGTGATCACAACCAGGATAAGTTTTGTGTCTACTCAAATATAGATATATCAGATATTTTCGTTAAACTCTCTGTATCGCCTTGGAATTATTGTTAAGGTGAAGATTCCAAATAACCGTTTCATACTCATATTTATATTTATATTTTTAGCTTTTTAACTAAATTATCAACATTGATTTTTACCTACCTTTAATGTTTTATACGCCAGTCTGCTCCAAATTTAGTCAATATTGATGAGAGAAATCTTTCCCTTGTTTATTGCCTAATGTGCAAAATGAGTTCTCCGATCATTAAATTGGCAGAATTAGTACTAATTTAAATTAGGGTTGACAAAAATTGCAATTAAAACAACTTGGTTAAAGAATCTTCAAAATCGATAATACAAACCGAATTACTCATGCACCAAAAATAACAATATGCATATTTACTAAAATTTTTATACAAGTATATATAACTAACTTTATAAAATTAATGATCCTACAACTTATTTAAATATATATTGTCTTTAATCATAAATATGATTTAACAACAATACATATTTTAAAAGACTATAAATTATATGTCTTTATTTAAATATATTTGTGAGCACATGTTAAATGATACATGTGAAATAATATTCGGCTAGTTATGTAATAAAGTTTTTGCTGTATATACTTCATAAATACGCTATTGTTTCTGTGAAATACATAAAAATTAATGGCGTGAACAAATCTCATCTTCATATGCCCAGAACAATAACAGAAGCCGGTATGACTGTAATAAAACAGCAGTAAATCTCATTTAAATTGTATCATCTTGGCGAAATGCGAATATATATATATATATATATATATATATATATATCATCTGCATCGATTCCAATGCATTTTCTAAGTAAAACCGTCTGTCTGATATACATTGTTCTATTATTAATTTTTGGCAAAGAAAACGGTTCACGAGCCGGCCAAGGACTACCAAAATATTATAATTCCGCGACGGCCATTACAATGTTTATATAGTTTGTCAACACATTTTGTTAGAAACATTACATATTCGATCAGCATCAAAATAATAATCATATTTACTTGCTATGAATATTTTGCTAGTACAAAAATAGTTAGTCCATGGAGAAATAGGAAGTTTATGCAACTTCGAGGCGATTTCATATCCTAATCTGTTAGAATGTTCTACATCATATTGGTTTTTACATTCTTCCTGATAATTTTTTACACACATTATTTATATCCTATTCACACATACAATTTTTCCTAAGTTTTTCTTGCGCAACGGGCTATTTTACCCCTTGGTCAATATTTTTAATTACAAAAATACACTACTCTTTGATATCAGAGCGAGATTCTATTTATCTCATCGTGATGTGATATTTAAGTAATAATCTATAATTTACACCTGTGTCGACAGGTAAGTGAATTATAAATGACGGGTAATCTGTAATGACTACTGTGTAAAATCTAACATGCTATTAGACGTTTATCACATACACTACCAATTAAGTATTAAAAGACTTTGATTTATATCCCGAGTCAGCATGTTTTATTATAAGAATGTGATATAAATACCTCCGATTACTAGAATTACAATTCTAGTAATTGGAGGTATTTATATCACATTCGAATGCATTCATATAAATAATGCATTTGATAAAAAGTGATAATTGTGCTTTACTATTAGTGGTATTCATGACATCATTAGAGTGATGGAATTTGTTTTTAAATTTTATGACTAACTCGATGACCAACAATTTATTTATTTGGTTTATATACTACTACAGGTATATACTAATCTTGCTAAAATGGCAATATCAATTTATATAAAATTTACACTTTGAAAAACTTAAGTTCAATATTTGAGAAATAAGTTTAGTTATCATTTTGAATCATCACAATACAAATTGCCAATTATGTTGTATCTAAAAAATATCTTGCCTAATTGAAGCTCAGAGAAATAGCTATACAATAAAATTTTTCATCAAATTTTAATCAGAATTTGAAAAATGGGTGAATTTTCGAGAGTTTCAAAATGAACCCCAGTAGAAATGAATCTTGGCGCAATATTGTTTGCATGAATCTTGGCCTTATATAGTTTATCAATATTGCCGCATTATTGTACGGCTAACATTTTTCTATATGAAACCAATATTAAAATCAATATGGGTTTTAACTCCCAGTTGACTCAGACTATTGAGTAACATAATGAAACATGCTAGTAATTTATATATAAAATATATTGGCCACTGGAAGCTTTAAACTCTGAATCAAACATTTAATCTTTCAGAAAATTTAAAACAAAATTTAAATAGACTTAACAGTGATCACAACTCATACTGTTAACTACTGATTTTCCAAATTTTTCTTATGATTTCTGGTTAGGTCAGTAAAGAAATGTATCAGTATTAGATAGATATCTATACATTTATGTTTGTACACAATGACAGTTCATAATTAATGATATGCTATTTATGTATATAGAGCATTTGCCACTTGGTCGTTTTATATTTACATATTTCAACTCTATTCGCCCACGATTTTGCATTCTGACATACGTATTGCAAACGATAAATCGTTTACAGGATTAATCGGCCGGCTAATTGACCAAAGATCCCCGCACCGCAAACTGTTCCGTTGATATTTGTTATTAATGATCGATTTGTGAAACAACTCAATGAATTTCCGATTAACGCAATTGCAATTTGTAATATTGAGCAATCGTAATAGTTTATGGACAGGCTTAATAAAGTTACTGCTGCGGTTGCTGATTTTCCCACCGCGAAAATAAGATTTATTCAGGACAATGCCATAAATTCACATTCAATTTAAGATTTTTTATGTATACTTATTATGTATGTTTGTATGCAATTAGCTTGTGTTGAAGACTTGGTATTTTCGGTACACTTATTTTTTATGAACAAATCATGATTTGGCTCTCAATATGTTGGTCACGAAACTGCCTACTTACTATCTAGTTATAGTTTAACAAATAGTCTTAATCCTAGAAAACTTGGGGCAATTGTGCTAATATTTTTTACTTTGGTCCTAGAAATGTTACTTACTGTTATAGTTCCAAAGTTCAAATGAACAACAATGATAAAAATTAACCACAATAACTGAAAAATGGTCACTGTCTAACTAGAGCTTCAGGTTGCGCTTTGAAGCTCATAACTTCTAAATTACAGCAGATAATTTTTTATAATAGCATTGTATACCGCCACTTAGTTATAGAATTTATCAAAACTCTCCTTCGATAATTCATGTTGTTGGGTTATAATTTAACCCCTTTAGCTGTGGACTGTATTAAACGCTGATTTGTTTTGTATTTGTATGTATTTGTTGCAGTTCTTATTACAATCACTGATTTGTAACTAAGTTATAATGAAAGAAGATATATTTCTTTATTATTTACTACACGTGTTTTTGCGCGGACTTTGCTTTTAGAAGTGAACAATTAGTTCTGTCAAATTCTCCGCTATCCTCTCTACCAGGAGTAGCAACCATCTCGTGTAAAAGCTCAATGCCATGAAGATTGTCACATTTATGGCCGATATATAAAACGAAAATACGTCCGAACATGTATTGATCAAAACGTTTCGGATTGATGTTGAGTTCTGGGACACCCTGTTTATATATTTTATTCACGTATTTAACTTGCAAGGAGAACGCTACCGTTACTTGTCTCGGATTTGGATAAAATTCGGCATGATGATAGATTTGGTGAAAACCATAATTATATTCAATTTTTGTTTGAAAAACAAAATTTGTATATGATATTATACAATATATTATAAATAAGCAAATTTTTAGAAGATTTTATACATTCTGGCATGTATTTAAAATACCCACCAGGTTTAAGATAAGAATTGGGGATCATAATAAAAACTTCAAATACGGAAACAAATTTTATTCTTTGATCTGTGATTTATCCTTCATTGCGTGAAATCTTATTAATAACAACACGGAATAAACAGAAATGACATACCATAGAATACATTTACACCAAACTTCCTATCCAATTTAGTTTTCTACTTCATCCTTTACCATGCAACATAGTTTAGTTTAATATCGTGTTATTTATTCACGGGTGTCTGTTGCAATGCAGTTTTCTGTTGTTATATCCTGAATTATAATTGTATTTTGTGGTATGTACAGTCTTTTGCGACTTCTACGCCAAATGCTTCATTCTGCACACGTGCTCTATGCGTTATGTTATTACAGTTTGTCGACAGACTACACATTGTATCCGTGCAATAAATTTTAAGATTGAGCCAGAGTGACACAACTGGAGGAAAATAGTTGATAGATTATGCAAATTTTTAATAATTTAATTTTTTGTGTGATAATTAATATTTTTTTAAAATAAGTAAGATGCTTAAAGTGAAATCTACAGTGCGCAACATAAGTATGAGGAATATACTCGCAAGGAGAACCTTCTAGTTGATCGTCTCGGATTGCGATGAAACTTGGTATGATGATAGATTTAGTGTCAAAATTGACATCTGCAAAGTATTAGAGTCCTATGAAAAGCGGTTTAATAATAAGAAATTTTTGATTTTATAATCAAACTAGATGACCCGACAGACGTTGTCCTGTACTTATGTTTACAAATCAAAAGTTCAATTTTTTTTTTAAAATAACCTATACTGATATTTACCAATTGGTTAAAAATTATTATGTTTTTTTACACTACAGTATTATGTTTTTTTTTTACATCGAAATGTATATACATCCACCCATATGGATCTTAAATGTACAACTGCTTTAAATAAAATAATGAGTATTTGCTTTTTTGAAAAATATTATAAAACATTCTTTTCTTATAATTAGTTCTCTTATCGATATCCGACGTTACTTGAAAAAAAAAATGAAATTAACCACTGAGAGGGATGTCACCCTCCCCCCCTGGGAAATGGACAAGGACTCTAAATTATTTTCACTTTTGAACTTGAGAGTAAGTAATTTCAAAATTTCATACAAATTGGAGCACAGTAAAAAAAATTCAGACCCAAAACGCTTCATTGACTTCAGTAAATATTCCGTATCCGATGGCAAGAATATGAAAATACTAACGTATGTATGTGAATAAGAAAATGGCCGTTTTTAGGCTTTTCCCGGCAATTATTCAATTTTTTCTCGCCGTAAGAACCATCCTTGAACGAACATTTTAAAAAAAGAACTGGCGAAATTAGTCCAGGCGTTGTTGAGTTATGCGCTTACCAACACATTTTGGGGTTCATTTTTACATGTAAAACAAAATTTTAACCTGATTAAAACAAAACATATAATTTCAACTGGCATTTACTGTGATCAAATTTAATTATTTTTTTAAGTATTTTGAATGCAATTAAATGATTTTTTATGAAAAATTTTAATAGATAATATTCTTAACAAAAATAATTATTATGATATCAGACATTGTTAAAAATAAATTTGTCATTTATGTGACATTTTAGCCTAGGAAAGGTTGTATATCTCTTGATTTCTGCGTACAAGGAACGTATATTAAATGCACAGAGCGCCTACGGTTCATATTAATCTTGCCTCTGCACTGCCATGACTAAATTCTTCTTGTAAACTGGTAAAATACGTGACTAATACAAAAAGACTATGATGTTGCACATACTATGTATTTCATATTATTTTGTGTTGCATAATTCAAAGAAAATATTTAACAAATTTTGAACGCATTGATTTTTTTGCAAGCTCGTTTTTACTCGATTTTATAATCTATTCGAAATTTTTTTATATATTTTTTGAATGAAGATGGATATTGCTTGATATCAGGCTATCCGAATCGTGGATTTGAAACTGGGACTTTTACCACTGCTCCACGAAGAATCTTTTTAATTATGTTCACTTTTCATAAGCAAATGGCAATATTGATCCATGCAATTTCCCAAATATGTGAAAAAAATATGTCTTTAAGAGAAAAAACTCTACTAAGCACGATTTTGAAAAGGAAAGCAAACTAAAGTGAGCCCATTCAGCAAAAAGAGTGCCTTTTATAGATCATCGTCGAAGGTAAAATAGAAGGACCAGAAGGATTGGGAAGAAAAAGAATGCAGATGATTGGTGACCCACACAAGAAGAGAAAATACACATGACATGACCAGGAAATATGAAAGCAGAAGTTTGGAAAAGACAACGCATAAAATTGAATAAACAAGTGATTGATGATAAAAAAGGTAATGGGAATAGTAAACAAGGGAAGGAAATGGAATCATTGATTTGTAGTGCTTTTACACCACGGACCTGCCTTTTATCCTCCTTCCCATTTATTATTATTATTTGTCCTCGCATTTTCCGTGAACCCAATGCGTCGTAATTTAGCAGTTTGTTAAAGCACATATATAAGTTGAAAATAGTTTGGTCATTAAGTTTTACTGCCGCGTATGTCTTTTAGGCCACTAAAACTCGGACCCGATCAAAATTATGACTTGCTCTCTCCTCAAGCCATAGGTCATAATTTAAAACAGTACAAGTCGTAATCGTAATGTTCACGGTTTTACGTTATGAGCCGACGCGACTCTTTGACGACAATGTCACATTCTCTATTGGAGAAATTATAATTTCTGTCCTGTAAATTTATGGTCGTGTCAATCATTATAAAAACTGGGCGGTCATGGGGATTTGAAACTTTATTACTCGTATGAAAGATAGTTATGTCGCTCGGAGTAAGAATTCATTATTTATATACTATTAGAACTTCTGTGAAACTACACGTAACTGATCCATCCATGGAAAATTTTCTGTTGAATAGAGAAAAATTATTTAAAAAGTTATTACTGACATATTTGTTTTCAACATCTATTCACATCCACCGATGAGAGTATCATCGAATGTGTCAAAACGTTTGACAAAAAAAAAGATCTTCTAAAATCTTACAGGGTATCCCAGAACTTAACGTTAAACCGAAAAACATCTGAAATAAAAAGTTCTATATAGTTTGAAAATGTTGACCTTTCAAGTGTAAGCTAGTGCTTTGGTGGAACTTTCGGTTATTGTGTTGATTTTTATTAATTTTGTTCATTTAAACTTAGGATCCGAAACCGTAATATAACATTTCTAGGACCACTCTCTAAAACAATAGCTCAATTGTTCAGTCTTCAAGAATTAGGACTTTTTGTTAAACTATGATTTTTTTTTTAAATTGATCTATTTTGAGAGGCCCTTCTTTAAAAAAAATGTAATGTAGTGAGTTGGCAAGTTTAACAAAAGTTGATGCATTAAATTTGGATTGTGAAATGGTATAATACTTGATAGTTTCATAATGAAAAAAATTGAGTAAAAAATGAGAACCTGAAAATACCACGTTTTTATAATATCGCCAAAATAAATTATTACAATATACTTGAAATAGACATCATTGCTTATTAAAAGAAAGCTACTAAACATAATTTATATTATATTAATTTATTATCCTACTGACGTCAAGTTCAGACATTTAATATTATGAGAGACTCATAATTACCGTCATTAGATAATAAGTCAACAAGTGATTGTGAATAAGTATTATATTAAGTACAGACTAAATAATATAATAGCTTATTACCATATTTTTAGCCTACTGAAATAGGCACATTTTGGTTACTTTTTTTTAGTCTTTTGCTTGTTGCTTTCTGCTGAAGGTTTTCAACTATCTATTTGACTGGATTTTTATCCCTTAGTGATGGATGTAGTTTTTAGTACTATACACAAAGTTATTGTTTTTTTTATTATTTTGAACATTAATTAAGACCTAAGAGTCCTATAAGCTGTTAGTCTAATTTTACTTAATACTACATCGGTTTTACAGATGGCAATCCAAACAGTTGTCTCATCTCTGTATGATAAATTTTATTATTACAATTTGTGTAATAGGGCGATTATATTTTGCCAGCAATGTTGGAGGAGGGCCATTTTCACTTAGGAACTTATTGCTATCTATATTTTCCATGTCACTACTGCTTGACATCAGACTCATCGATTTAGGGATTGAACCTGGGACCGTTAATTCAGGCCTAGTCATTCTAGCCACTTACCCACGAGTGAGTTCTATATAGTCTAGTCATTTAAGCTTAAATTAGGTAGAAATCTCAGAATTCGAAATACCCAGCTGTCTGTAAATACTTTTATATTGACACTCTAAAGATCAAGTTCAAATGAAATCAGCTTGATAAGTCTATTCAAGTAAATCTATAGGCTATTTTTTTTAGTCTTCTGCTTGTTTATTCTTGCAAAAATGATGTTGCAACAATTAATTTGAATCGATTTCTATTATATTATATATTGGATGTAGATTTTGTCCCTGATAATGTCTTTTATGAATGATGCATTCATAATACTATATACACAACTATAAAGTGTATTTGGATTTAGTTCTATGAAAATCTTGGTAGGATTGTATTCCAGTCTTATTTATTTTTGCTATTTCTGATGCTATTTTCTGCAGTATCTCTTGTGCATCTTTATTAAAAATTATCGTCTGTCAATGAAGATATTCAAATCGTTCGTTGTTTATATCGTTGTTCCTTTTTCGTTGTGCGATTTCCGCGTGCGTGCTCTTTGCTGTTCTTATATGTTTAGGTCGTTTGTAGCTGTTCGCAGGACGAGATCCTACGCCAACGCGCTTTTTGTATCAGATAAAAGCTATCTTCAAGTTCTTTAATCATAGACCTGTGTAAAAGATAAATTTAAATAAATTTAAATAGCCGGTTGAGGTGTTGTACATATTTTCAAATCGATAGAAGATCGCGAGTTTTTGCATGCAATGAGTGAATTGAAATTTTTTACGCCAAAAAATTTGCTTGATGTTCTTCACTACGAACTGGGAGTTACTCTTATTAAGGAAGAGATTCCCAGGCCCACCCAAATACCCTTGCATGAAAGCTCCTAGAACCAATACATCTCACAAGATTAAAATAATCCTAATGACTTGTTTTAAATCTAATTATAAGTACAAAATCATTTTCTCTTTTCTTTATTCTTTTTGACAATCTATATCTCAACACTGTGAAGAACTCCATCAATGGATGCAGTTCTTAGCTTTTATTCTACTCTATATCATGTACAATTGATTTTATATCTTATGTTTATAGATGATCAAATAAAAATTTAAAAAAAGATGTATATAGTACAATTGCAAATTATGTGATGATATGAAAACAAAGTGAATTGAAATTTGAATCCGTAATTATTAGAAATTAATAAAATTTACAAATACATCATGAAAAAAATAATAGTAAGTAATAATTATAGATGTGTGTCTTTAATTTTTACATTTTTTATAATGTATTTGTAAATTTTCTCTCAAGAATTTGTAATTGATATTAGTTTAAAACTTTTATCTTAAATATTACTTTCCTAGTCTATATTTGCAAATTGGACAAAAAATAGTGACTCACAAAGAGCTTGATACTATAGTACAACTCCTTTTACTATAGAAAAATTTCTTAAGATGTAATTTGTTAATTCTTGACATATAGAGTATGCTGTGCAATGTCGAATATGATTTATAGAGCTCAAAAGTGTGATCAGTACAATATTTATAATTATAGAGAACTGCCAGTTTTACTATTGTCACTTACAATAAATAGATCTGATTAAATTAAATTCACTAAAATTTATAGATCTATGCAAAATTTAAATCTGAACAATACCTTCTAGTTAATAAATATCTTAAACATACTTCGAAAAGTGCTTTTCCATTTTTTTCTTTTAATATAAACTTTCCAGTGCCTTTGTTTAAAAAATGATAGTGAAGAAATTTTTATTTGCATATATGCAACATAAATATACGTATTTTACTTTTGTAAAATATATAAAAATCTAGTCGTAAGTTAGGCTCTAATTTAAACTTGATTTCACACAAAAACAGCAGAAACTTTCTATATATTCTTGATCAAAGGGTAAAAATTGTGTTAGAATTCTTTGAATTCATATTCTTGTCATTTCTAGAGCTATTTAAATTGAATATGTTCTATGAAATTTTATAGGCATATGTGATATTTTTTAAATTTTAGATGAAAAACTTTGCATTTTATGAATGATATGCCTTCATTTTAAGGCATCAAGTAAAATACAATTAATAACAAGTGATAATTAGTCTGTAAATTGGAATAAACCTGTTTTTTGTTCTTTTTTTGGTGAGTGTTAAAAATTTATTATAATGTTAGATTTCTAATATTTCCACCTTTATTATTATCCATTGACGTCAATGGATTATTATGGTCGTATTTTTTTTCTTTTAATATTGATAGTAAAATAATTCCTATTTACATACATGCTACAGAAATACTTTTATTTTTTCTAACGTAAAATATGTAAAAATTATTGTGTATATAGGTTTTTTGCACGCTGACATACTATGTTGAAGTACGAAGTTTTTTATTTTGAGTCTTTTGTACAGTCCATGAAAAATGAAGGGAATTTAGTTGGCTTAAATTAAGGACTTGTTAATTGGTCTAGCTCATTTCTCTAGAAAATTTACATGAATTAATTTAAATATTAGTACGGTGAACATCAAAATTTTATTTTAATTTGAAATTAATATTTTTCTCTCAATCATTTTCCTCTCCAGGCGTCAGTGGCCGGTTAACTGCAACGGCCCGACACTCTGTGTACACAGTCTGAAACTTGTGAAAACATTCAATTTGCTCGCCTTCTATGTCCAGCACGCGTGTCATTTTGCGATTGCTTTGAAAATATACGCATCGTATATGGTAATGCAATTTTGCGTTTGCAAAAATTTGTTTGATTTGATTCGCATCTGCCGACTGATAAACACTCGCTGAATTTTGAATGGATTCTAGGAAATGTGTATTTCCTTGATCACGGTATAAGATAATTGAATAACGTTATGGTAGGGCGGGGCATAAAGGTCCAATTTGACTTTGAGCAGGTATATTGTGAAAACAAAACCAATTATTATTTTTTATATTCTCTATTTTATTTACAACTGTCCAGATAATAGCATTTGGTAAATTTGGAGAATTTACAATGGTCAGTCGTAAAGAGACATTGTATACTATAGTAACATGTTTTTTTATTCGTTATAATATTAACAATATTTTAATGATAATAATAATATAAACTTAACTATTTTCTTATAAATAATAACTAACCTATTTCAATCTTTATCAGAAAAATTGATGAATGAAGTCAAGTGGTGGTGATTTTCTCTTCAATCTATGTCGATAGTTTTCCATTATTAAGGAGTTTGCTAGTGAATTTGCATGACTGATGAGCTTGTTTCTATATTTACAAAACCAATTATATCACAATATTTAACACATATCAAACTTAGAAGAACTGTCTGACTATGTTCAGTAAAACTCCCAGCTTATTCATCATTGTGTTTGTTTTTTCCAAAAAATTGTCATCTGGTCCTTTTTACCCCATAGGCGGGGTAAAACAGGGAGGCCAGGAGGGCAAACGCGTTTTATTTTTCAATTTTAAAGGTATTTTTCGACTTAGCTACATTATTCAATCAATGCAAAATATAAAATTCATTCAGAGATACACTGTATATAACCTCGATCTGGTATTTTGTCAGAAATATTCATCAGCATTGGAATAACTATTTATCTAATTTTACTTGTAAGATTGCTTTTTTAACTTAATTTACTTTCTTATTCACTACTTTTTCTTGTTTATATTTCACCAAGGTAAAGGTTCAGGTGGTCCTTTTTAACCCACACACGTATAAGCTTTTATAGAGCTTTTATATGAAAAATCTGTTGAATCTAACTTAAAATTAACAATAAATCTTATAAAACAATTAAATGACTTATACTTGAAAATTATATTAAGCTCTCGTAAACTAAACAACAGTGCTCACAAACGAGAAAAACTAATATAAGGAAATACTTTTGTTATGGGTTTTCAAACATTGCCGTTTATCTTCAGATAGCAACGTCGTAAGAATCAAGGTGATGGCTTGTTATAGGTACACCTTTTTCCTTCTACTTTCAAATATTGTTGTTAAAAAATTCCTACCTTCACTCATTTTTAAGGTATCGATGTAAACCTTTTTACCCCACGGACCTTACTACCCGCGGACCTTAATTCAATTTCCATTTCCTACACCAATTCTCCAATTTTTATGTTTTGATTGCATCATTTATATATTTCGTCGATATTTTTTTTCAGCTACTGCAAGATTTGTGTATGAAAATAACTTTATCAATATCCTTTAAGAGATGATAACACAACTCGAAGCGGCATGATCCAGAATAATTTTGCACAAATACTAAACCAGAAATACAAATCGATTAATACAAGTTCTTTATCAAAGTGTTCGCCCACGACTTACTTCCAATCTACATCTTA
>NW_020538040.1:177392806-177414171 GCF_003426905.1 Ctenocephalides felis | reverse complement strand
GCAAATGTGATAATTTACAATTGTCAGTTGTAAAAGAGACATTGTATAAAATAATGATATGCTGAAAAAAAAACAACTTACTAGTTGTGAGAATCCAAAGTGGGATTAAAACCGCGGTTTCTAACCTCCCCCTCGGGAAACCCTTCTCAGGGGGGCGCGTACATCGGTTTTCAGAATACTATTTTCGAAAATAACCCAAAATTATGAAATGATCTTAATAAATAAACAAAATCTAATTAGTTTTTATGCATATTTTGACATAATATCTCATATTAATGTTAGTCTGATATAACAGTTTGCATTTATAAAATTAAATTGTTAAAAAAAAATTAAGGGAGCACAAAATTTTTTTTCATTAGAGCGGGGAAGGGCGGCGGTTCGATAAAGGTTGGAAACCACTGGATTACAAAAACTGTTTTTTCTAATTCCATCTTCAAGATCCCTGTTAAGAACATGATTTTGGTTATAGAAAATACGATCAGAATTGTTTTATAATAATTATAAATTAATTGTTTATATAAAATTATGTCAAAATATTTTTTTAATATCTCTCATTGATTGCATTTTTAATTTTTCTTATTTTTATTTTTAAAGATCATGTTCTTGACAGATGTCCTGGAGATGGAACTTGCATAGTTCTGAATCGTCTGCCAAAAATCGAAAATCAAACTTTCTGTATATCTTTTAGAGGTTTCTGAACATTTTGGCAAACTTTAGAAAAAAAAGATGTATGTGTGTGTGTATGTGTTGTGTGCGTGCGTGCGTGCGTGCGTGCGGATACAAATTTTTGTCGAGGATTTTGGGAACACGGATCAGCCGATTTGAATAATTTTAAAAAGCATTCTATTCGTATTGATGGGGAGACGTGCTAGTTAGTCTTTATTAAAGGCAGATCTAGCCACTCGCGAGATACGGGGCAAAAAGTTCCAAAAATAGTAGTTGATTTTAAAAAAAAACAGAAGTCAGATATGAATGATTCAAAAAATATTTTATTCGTATTAACGAAATGAAGAACTGATTAAATTTTTGGGAAGGCAGGACCAGCGGTTTTGGAGATCAAAAAAAAAAAATTCATCTGGCGGTCGAAAATGATCATTAGGCATATGCATATCAAATTATCATATTTTACAGAGATTTTAATAAGTACAGACTTTGTTTCCAATTCTTTGGGTTCTGACCAATTTTATAATATTTTGAGTTCGCTTATGTAGTTCAAACAAATTTTCTCGTCATTTTTGACACCATAGATCAGCCTATTTAAATGAGTTTCAAAATTTTCAAAATATTTCAAAATTTTTATAAAAGTCGATTATTGTCATATTTCAGAATTTTTTAAAAAATTCTGCATTCACAAAAAAGTCGGTATACTCGTAATTTTAAAGCTTTTAAAAATTTTAAACTACGGTACTATAGTTTCAGCAATATGCCTTAAGGTTCGATGTCATGCTCACTAAATACGAAATAGTTTAACCCTTTCCACTCGCGAATTGCGAGATTATGTATTTTGCAGTCGAAGCGGCATTCGAGTGGAAAGGGACTATTTAAAAATCTTTTTATAGGTTACGGTAATGCCTGACGAATTAAAACTGTAATGCAAAGAAAAACTTTTGTATTATTGCAATCTAGAAGTTTGACAATCTCAATTACCAAATAGTTCTACTCGTTAAATAGTTCATTTACCATTACCATTCACTTATTTTAAAATTCATATCTCGTCGAGATATTTCGTCCGCTCTGTGACCATAACCTTCATCGGCCGGCTTATCATTAAAGATGTTTCGTTGCCAAAATTTGTATCGTGCTAATAAAAATACGAATAAACATAGAGGTTTTATTTTTAGGCACTGCTCGTTAATATGGGACAGATCAGTGACACTGAAATTATATGTATTATATGTTCTGCCATTTGAATCGTCTTCAAATGAATGAATTTCATGAAGCGAATTTAAGCAACTTTGCAACTTTAAAACAGATTCGCATCCGAGATATGGAATTGTTTTAATTAAAATAAATTGGGCGAAATATGTGACGTGAGCCGCGGTTTGATTTGTTGGTTTGTTTTAGATTTTATTTATTTATTTTATTGGTATACGAAAATTAATTAGGGCGACGGTTTTCTTAAGATGATTTAGATGGCTCTAGTTAATATAATTATTATATAAATTATTTTGAACTTCCCATAGGGTAAGTTATAGTAATCGCTATAATTAAATTTTATTACTGCTGATTGCGACTTACTTATGAATGAATAAATACACATGAATGATAAATATTTTGAGAATTACTGCCTTTTTACACGTAAATAAATATATAAATTTATAAAAGAATCTGATATTTTAAAATTTTTAGAATATTTTCATTAAATTGTCCTAATAGGTATCATGATAATATAAATGTTTTATGTGTATAATTTGTATGTTTGACGAATATATTACTGAGTTTTCTATGATTTGTATTATAGTACTTTATTCAAACATTTCAACTCTGTTTTTTGGTGAAATTTCAAAAACATTTATAAATTTTATGACTAAATCGATAGTAAATTAAACAAAATCTCGTTCGTAAGACATTTTTCAGACCCAAGTCACTGTTTAATTTAATAGAAACGCAGATAAGAATTTTGCGAGACTTTTTCAATAAATCTGTCTTGCAAAAATCTAAAGTATTTAACGATAGTTTTGTAATATTACAAATATCGAACATAAATTTAAACACTATTAGAAAATCATGTACAAAAACATCTTGCATAATGTTTGATTGCTTTCAGATAAATTCATTGAATTTTTTGAAACTAAGCCAATTGATTGTATTTTATAAATGACATATTCAGAATAAATACTGATACTGCCAAGCTGAATGCTTTTCAAAACAACACATTTTGTCTTTCATAAATATAAATAATTAAAATTTAATTTGTACTTCTACATTTTTTTTGGGAACTAAACTCGTTATTAAATTTTCTTTTAATTGATTATTTCTAGGTATCAAACAATAGTAACCATTGATTCACTCATTTTCACTTCGAAGTTTAGATAAATTGCTGAAACCAATTTTCTTTAATTCCTTGAAAATAGCAATTATGATAAAATGAAATCTTGTAAGCTATTGTAACATGAAAGAAAGAAAAACAAAATTAGAATAGAAGGAAATATAACTAGTATTAATTGCTGTAACTTTTCGTACTAAAAATTTAAATTTTTAAAAAAGATTCAATTTTCTTTTCAAAGATTTTTGAGATTTTTGAAAAATTTGATTTTTTTATACTTCCATTTTACAGAAGAATTGGCCGCTAAATTTACTTCATTAGGCTTATATTAAGTCTAACTTCAATGAATTATCATTAATATTTTTTTCTGTATATTATGTTATATCTATTTATAACTAAATTATACAAATTTACGAATTTTAAAGATTTGTATGAACTGCAATTTAAAAATTGCTGAAATTCTGAATTCATTCATTAGCATAGCTACCCATTTAAGAAAAGACTGTTGTAATCCTTCCAGCAAAAATCAATGAACAGAAAACGAAAAAAATGGCTCATCTTAACTAGGATCAACTGAGGTCTATAAAGGTCTTTTTTAGGTTGAATCACTCACTGGAGTGGTCCCGACCCATTTGCTTTAAGTATGTATTTTTTTATTATATTATTGTTTTTGTTTAATCATATCAGAATAGCTTATAGAATTATATTTAATTTTGATTGCTATTTGTAAAGTAAAGCGACTCCAAGCAACTGATTTGAAATGACCCATGCAGATTGATCCAATGTATCGTGTCTCGATGTCGATAATTAAATTTGACTTTTTCAAACTTTATCAATACAATATAGAGACAATAAATAAGTTTTCTGCGCAGTGGAACCCAATCAATTCTAATTGTGATATGAATCACATATCAAGTAATATTAATGGTCCGCCAATGGCACGGCAGCAGTCAATACGCTCTGTGTGCCTTTTATTTCAGAAACATTATCGAGTGTCAATGCCACAGTGCCATTGACACTTACTGTAATTATAGAACTTTTCAGAATTCAATCTTAGGACAGATCTGCAGAGTTGTTATTAATGCCACGAACAAGGAATCGACTATTGAACGAAGTAATAATGGAGCTTTACTAGTTGAATTTGTTCAGAAATACCAAGAAAGTTGTGAAAGGAAAGTGAACATCAAACCCGAATACAACGTGGGTACTGTTTTCTACGTACATAATTGTCACCAAAAAAATATTCAAATTCGAGGATTTTCGCTGAACAGCGACCAGAACTGTTCTATAAACTATTGAGATTGAGTTATAGTTATACGAACTCTAATATAAGAGGCAACCCAATGGTCCCAATGATCCCAATGGTCTATTATTTCTCATTGTGATTTATTTATTTTTTTATCTATTAACTTCCCGTAGGGTAAGTTATAGTAATCGCAAAAAATTCGAAACTGAAAATTTTTATATATCTTTACGTTTCAAAGGTTTCTGAACATTTTGGCGGTTTCGAAGAACCAATAAAAAAAGTGAAAAAAACGCCATTTGGCGGACAAAAATGATCATTAGACATATGCACATCAAATTATCACGCATTTAAAAAATATTTTAATCATAAAAACAGATTTTGTTCACTTTTCTATGGGTTTCCTACCAATGTTTATCCGTTATACTGCGACGCGGCGCCCACGCGCTTCCATATTTTGTTTCTACAAAAAATGCAAAAGTTTTTTTTTGCAAAAAAGTCAATTTTTTCATTCCAATTTAAAAAAAAATTAAATTTAAAAAAAAATTAAAAATTGGTACAGAAAGTTTCAATTTGCATTAAAACACGATGCCATACACCATTAGTTACTTATTGAATTGCTTGAACCTATGGCTTGAACTAAGTCGCCACATTTTGGGATTTTTTTAAATTCTGTATTAGTTATAGCAAATTTTACGTTAGAACGTCAGGATGAATTTTAAAAATGAATTTAACAAAAAAAATGAGGATAGTGTACTGTATTTAATCCCACGTCCCTAATTTTCATTATCACAGTTATTTAGGAATGCCAGTTAATCTAGTATTTTTGCACAGACCTTTGCTAACAGGAGTGTATTTTTAACATCAAGTACCCCGAGTTGCAACAAATTTCGATTTCCAATCTCTGTGTATTTTATTGATTACTGATCGATAGTACGGATGTTCTTTGGATAGTTTTCGCTCATCGGATCTTCGGATCTTCGGATGCACGCGATCATATTAAGCATTTTAAGCGAATCTTTCATCGTCTGTGCGATGAAAGAGATACACCCAAGAGTACTTCCAGTGTTTGTTTTGCGCAAAGGCACATTTGCAGGAGGCTGGGAGGGATATTTCGTCGATGTCTAGACTTAGGCATCGGTCATCCACATCGACCACGATTGATCGTTATTATATTACGCCAAGCGAAATAATACACTGGAATAATACCGTGACTGACAAACGAGGCGAAAGATATCAGATCGGGAGAATTTCAGGAACACTGCACGCGAATTGATTGTAATCGATGGTAGGTTGGTTGACGGAATAATTTACAAACGCACAAGTGTTTTTTTTTTATAAAAAACCAAGTATTGAATAAATACAAAATTGTGGTGGGAATAGATCAGTCAGTAGCATGCCCCACTAACACGCCAGTGAAACTCGGTTCGAGTCCTGGCACTGACATAGACAATTTGTCATTTGATTTGTTGGATAGAAATTAAGTAGAATTTGTATTGTTGATTCAAGATAGAATTAGATATTAGAAGAAGAAGAAAGGTCAAATTAATATTTAAAATTATTATTTTTTTAAAAACGAATAACATTTTTGAAAAAAAATTATTTTGAAAAAATTAGATTTTTTAGAAACTATAAATTTGACAAAAAATTACTTTTAAAAAAAAAAAAAAAATTTGAAAAAAAAAATTTTTTTGAAAAAAAAAATGTTTTCTTCATTTTGCAAATTTTGGAAATTTTGAACTTTTTTCAAAGCAATCGTACTGCTTGAACTGCATAGAAACGAAATTTTTTGCGATTACTATAACTTGCCCTACGGGAAGTTAATAAAATTCATATAAAAAATAGTATAAAATGTAAAAAGAAATGGCTAAATGTTCTAATTGCAAGTAAGCGAGGCAAATAAAAAATATTATATTCAAAAGTTTTTCCTCGAAAAGGAAGAACACGAAGATGGACAGTTTCATCGCTTATTGTTAGGAATTAATTTGTTTATGAGTACATTAATTACTTTTTTGAATTATTATTTTAGTTTTATTTCATTTTGTTTTTTTTTTGTTATTATGTTTGACTTAAAAACTGAGTGGTAGAGAAAATTAGTTGTTTAGTATTTGGTACGGCTGTACGTGGTACGACTTTATTGAAATTTATAAATAGTAAATTTTTTTATTCGTATTGAAAGTACAATTTTAAAAAATGATCAATAAGTAAAAAAATTAGTAATTGTTGTAATTGCCAACTAAATATTTTTCAAATATTTTCTTTTAATTTAATTGTATTAACAATCAGTGTTACTCTTTGTACATGCTAAAATTTTGCATACCGAAGGTTTACTGTTATATTCACTATCAATTATTATTATAAATTATTTGTGTGAAAATATTTGGTAATTAAAACACAATATTAAGAGATATAGATCCAAAAATTATTTCTTAAAAAAAATCAATAACATAAATTATTGCAAAATAATTTTTTTTACAAATAATTATGATTTTTATCTGATATTTTGCTTTAGGTCATTTGAAAATCTATCAATGTAGTAAAATTATTAAAATAAATTTTATTGAATTTTATAATAAAAACAAAAATAATATAATTCATGTATTGAAAAATAACAAGATTTAGTGTTAGCTAGGCAAAATAAATTGGGTATGAGAATATTGTCAAAAAACTATTTAAAAATTATATTATATTAACAAATCTGTTTTTATAACGGTATTTTGCTTTTTTCTCATTATTTCATATTACTTTAGTCTGAACAAATTTTCTGAATACACATCAAATTCAACGTATAACACGCACAAATAAATGCCAAATAACAATTTTATCATAAGTGCATTATTCTAATGTGCCCTTGATAACACATACGTGAAGTTAGGTTTTATGTATAAAACGCCTGATCGCACAGCAAATACATAGCTTTTTGACAGCTTTTACTACCAATTCATACAAAGATTGGACCATAACATAGCGTTTCCAAAACATTTCTATTTTATCGAAAAATTGGACCCAGTTGATTGACAATGAGAAAACAACAATATGTAGTAAAATATTTCTCTTATTTTTTTTTCTAGATTGAATTTTATTAACTGAATTGACCAACGAGTCATGAATAATTTATATGAGAACAATATATTTTTACAATTTAATTGGAATACATTGGAACTGCATGCAATGCAATTTTCCCAATCCGAACAATTCTGAAAATCAATAATGAATGAAAATCCACAGTCACGCTAGTTGAAGGCTGAAAATTGCATTATATTGAAGTCAATTGCAAATGCGTTGCGAATTTAATGAATGGTTATTTTTATATCAATCATTTTATTTTCCTATTACTCATGTAAGGCATCGGAGCAAAAAATTAATATGAAAAGTGATTCGCAAAAGTGGTCAATTGCATGTCTCATGCTTCGATGACTTTTTTACTGCGACGTCTTTGTTTGCAAGGAAATAAAATATCGAGGTCTTTTTTATATAGCAAGGACTCCTATTTGACTCGTCAATTGATCATTTTGCTTCTTGTGCACTATTTTCTATAATAAATCAACTTATTTATTGGAAGGTATGTATGGAAGAGAAAATCATCTAAACTGGTAATGAAACTTTTATAAAATTCAATTCAATTAAATAACTAATAAATTCAATTTATTAGTTAGTTTTATTTGACTCCTTGTGCTCATGTGTCTTTTTCCCCAACCTCGCTTCGTAACAAATAGTTTCCGAGCAGAATAGATATCGTTCGATTATGATTATATTAATGTTCATTTATATTCAATGCTTATGTCCTGGCCTATTGTTACATTATGAAACACAAAAAATAACAATAAGAACATCAGCAACATACCTATTGTCTTTAATGTTTCAATCGGTACATATTCTGTGTGACCCACAAGAATTGTTAGCTTATTGTATTCAAGGTGGATCCTTCGATCATCTCGACCAGATTGGTTAATGATGGTCGCCTTTCTGATGTCTGATCGATATAACAATAGGGTAATTTTTGAGATTACTCATCGATGGTCATATTTTGTGGATCCAGAACAATCATCTTTTAGAACAGATATTAATTTTTCAATGATCAGCTTTTATTTTCAATAGTGAGCCAGCAGTAGTTCCATGCTAAGATTATGTACTAGCAATTACCAGTTGTTTTGGATGAGATCCCAACCTCTGCCAGTTTGATACCAGGCAGTAGATCAAATTTTCACTTGAGAAAACTAACTACTTGGCTTTTTTAAAAGTCAAACCAATGGCTGTCCTGTATACATATTTGGCAAATTTTTATCAGAATTTTTCTAATAGTGATGATTAACATTAACAATGCCGGCTAAGGCAAACTTTACTTTTTTTGGTATTTACTATAGCTAAGGAAGTAAATGATTACTTATAATTCTCTTCTGCTGCAATACTAACGTATAGTACAGCGGTTTCCAACCTTTTTTGCGCCGCGCTCCCCTGGTTTAATAAAAAAAATTTTTGCGTCTTCCTTAATTTTTTCAACAATTTCATTTTATAAATACTCAACTTATATTATCATACTACAAATTAATATGCAATATTATGTAAAAATATGCATACATTTTTTTTTGATATCTCAAAAATGTTGGGTTATTTCCAAAAATATTATTCTGGAAACAGATGTACGCGCCTCTCTGAGGGGTCGCGCCCCACAGGTTGGTAACCGCTGGTTTAATATCTACATTTGTTAACTTCGCGTAGGATAAGTTATTGTAATCGTCCAAAAATCGAAATAGAAATTTTTTGCATTTCTTCACGTTTTGAATATTTCTGAACATTTGGCATACCTTAGAAAAAATGGATGTATTGTGTATGTGTGCTTTGTATGCCCGCAATTTTTCGTCCACATTTTCGGGCGCGGATCAACCGATTTGAATGATTCAAAAAATTTTCGATTTCTATTGATAGGGAGATGTGCTGATCAGTTTTTGGCAAAGGCAGGTCGATCAGTTTTGGAAATACGGAGTAAAGGTGTAGAGAATAGAAATTCAGTTTCTGAGAGAACTATGCATCCGACTTGAATGAACCAAAAAGCATTCAATTCGTAATGATGAGGAGAATTGGTGATAAGTATTTGGCAAAGGCAGGCCCAGCCATTTCGGATATACGGAGCTAAATGTGAAGAAAATGGCAGTTTTTGATAGAACTAATCATCCGATTTGAATGATTGAAAAACCTTGCTGCTTGTTGACAGAAAAATTGCTTTTGAAAAAAAAAATAGTTCAATTTAAAAAAAAAATATTGTATATCGAAAATACTTTAGATTTTAATTTTAATTCTGGCTAAAGTTCTAGAGCTCACTTATATACTTTAAATAAATAATTTTAACTTTATAATTCGGTTCATAGAATTCTTCTGAATATTAGACAATGTTACAGTATTTATAATAATCTATTTAAAGACATTTAATGTTTCTTGAACATTTCGTTACGGTACGGGAAGTTCCAGCAATTTGCACTAAGGCACGACTAGTTTACTATGATACACCACTAAGTTTGCACTAATACACCACTAGTTTACTATGATATAGCTACAAAATATGTGTTAGATATATACTTCTTTTTCTTGAACTGATTTCTAAGATATCACATTTATCAAAAGACTGAATATTTATTCAGCTGCATTAATCGATATGATTAATGGCAACCTACTTCGTGAAAGATTTTTCATAATGCCGTATATCATATACATATGAGATTAACATTATTTTAATTCAGAACTCTGCTTGTAAAGTCGAAGCAACGAATCAAACACGTCATTTGCAGTTACTTCCCGTCTAGCATGCATCGCTTAAATTGTCAGTTTTACTATAAATCATTTGAGTATATATAGAAGACTAATAATCCAAGAGCTAACTAGAGAAATGAACAATTATTTATGTGTCAATTTTAGTTTTACAGACCAAGGATAGACCAGTCTTGAGATAAATTAATTTGAATAGAATTTGTGCAAGTTTGGACAGTACCAGATTTTGATCATCACTGATCAATATACCATAATTATAATTGACTCATATTTGTACTCAGCATTTTCTACATCCTGTGTCTTCATAGCCAAATTTTCAAGATTTTTTTTGCATGGTTTATCTTAGCACTTACATTTTAGCAAATGCAATTGAATAAGTCTTCATTCATCGGCTGTCCAATGGCAATAATTGAAGTATAGACTATTGACTTCTTCAAATAGACACTGACGCCAATATATTAAACTCATTTGCACTTTCATAATGGATCTATCCTATCACTGAAGGAGTAGACTGAGAAAGTATCAGTACTAAAAATTAATTTTATATCATACAGATAAATTAGGCGTATAGTTCAAATTTTTTTGGAGGCATAACAGACTTCTTCAATTGTTTTTGGTCCCAAATAAGCTAAGTGTAAGTCGAATTGCTCGAGTCTTCTTTGGTGTGAACTTCAAAGACTCATACTTCTTGTTTTTGCAGAACTTCAGGGCAAATTTTCTTGGTGGGATAATGGACTTTTTTCTAATTTTCTTAATTGTTTGTTTGGGTCTCAAGTCCTAAAGTTTATACTTTTTGCCTTTGTACTTCAACTTGAGCAAGGTGGTTTTTAGTTGTTTGCAGAATATCAAGACCAGAAATGGTTTTGCAAACTACACCAATTGTTGTCAATTTTGATCAGCCTCTGTTTTTATTTCTTTGTGCAGTTTCATCTGCGTCTTTTAGTCTTGGAAAAATGCCGATTTTCATCGATTTTTCTTTTATTTGTATTTGTTACAATTGTTTTTATACCACCAAGTAGCAGAGATTGATTGTGAAAAAAAAGATACATTGGAGAGTAATAGTAGGAAGTAGCACTTACTGGGACTTCCATCAATTCTAGAATAAATTTCATTAATTTAACTGGAAATAGAAGTTTTTTTGTACATTTTAATTAAAATCTGTCACACTTAGGACATTCAATAATTGTTTTGACTTTTTTATTATATGGATTTTTAAATGGATGGCAACCCAGTAGTTGTCCAATCCAATTATGATTAATTAACTATACTCAAAGTATTTGTTGGCATTTTTATTATATATGTGCAGCTATACCTACGAGAGGCCATTTTGGAAATTGATGTTAAAGCTGATAAATTTAAGTGAGAATACTAAAAGTACATCAAATTGTCCTGATCAGGTTTGAAGAATTTTTTACCTAATAGTTGATTGTGAAATATTAACTAACAGTAATGGTGTTGGTCCTTGGTTACTGGTAGAAGAAGAGCTACAGCATCGATCTATCTTTATTCAATGAAAATTTAATCAATGAATCTCAAAATATATCAATTTTAATGAAGACTGTTACAACAAGACCAACCAAATTCCAAGTCAAATTATCTTTGAAATTTTGTTTATTACTTTGGGCCTGGCAACCTATTTATGTCTAATGGAGAAAACTTCCTCGTAAAATAGATTACTGAATACTCTATAATGAACAGTGACATTGATATCGAGGGTTACTGCAGGCCACACATCAAGCGACCTTGTAAACAGATCTTATTACATATATGATGCTTTTGCGATGTGTGGAAATAGTATCCATTCTGAACGATTTATTCATGAACGACATGCTTAAAAGAAATTGTACGAATTAGAAATATTCATGAATGTTCATGTAATAAATGAAAAGGTTGTTCAAGACATTACTGAATTTAGGTTTAGGTGTAGCCCTATAACTTGTAACATGCTGTTGCAATCAATAAATGGTAATAATAAATAGAAATCGCCATTGGCCAGTAGCTAGGCTTTTTCAATATGATTCATTTATCAAATAAAACAGTTTTATAAATCTCAAGTGCGTTGCTTAGTCATACGGCCTAACATTGCCTGTTTATGAGTTTTTGATTAATCCAATGGTCACTGACAGGTCGGACGTCCGACGCTTACGACTAATTTCAATTAAAGAATTGTGTTAAAATACAGAATCGGATTTTTGACTGAATTTGCTATGTTTTATTTGAATTAATATTCTGGTAATATTTAAAACAAAAAAGAAACAAGGGGCGTTTCATTAATCACGTGATTGATTTTTTTTAGAGATTTTTGATCCCCCCCCTTCCCCTTGGTGATACGTCGAGATATTTAAAATTATCCACTCTCCCCCACGAAAGATCATGTGAATTTTTAATTGCGTAAAATTTGTCAAACATATTTTTCGAATTTACGAAAAAATCGTATTTTAATTTTTTTTTGTAAATGTTTGTATTTTTTAAATTCAGGTAAAATATAAATACACGTGATATCTTACTGGACCCCTCCCCCCCGCCACGTAATATTTTGTGAATTTTTGTCAAACCCCATCTCGTGATTAATTGACGCCCTCCAACGTTTAAGGGGCGATTTGCCTCAGTGCACTATGGTTGAACTTGTCGAAATCGGATGGTATTTATGAGCAATGATGAAAATGAGGCTTTAATGTTGATTAAAAAAAATTCCGTCATATGGATTTGGAATTTTCATATTAATATTTTTTACCAGTTTTTTACCAATTATTTCTGTTAAATTTTATGAAAACCTGATTAGGGTGATTCCATACTAATCATGTCCTTCTAACACTTTTTGGCTTTTCAAAATTGGTTGTGATTTTTTTTTGCCAAACACCGACGATTTTTTTTATTTAACTTACAATACCAGACTGATCACCAACACTAGTAATTGTTATGTTTTATTAAATCCCGTTTAAATTTTGGAATACACTCTAGCTGTTTACTATGAAAAAGCTAGACTAGAGGTAAAATTTGCGCTTACATACATATACATACATTTTTTTTCAATTTTGTAAATAAAACGATTCAGAATTATATGAAACATAAAAAAAGACATAAGAGCAAAAAATCGGATTTTCTGACGAGAACATTAACTTTTTGTTCGGGAAGGTAAGCAAAAGACCAGTTTTTGATATCTTTTTGGCTGTTAGAATTTCGTTATTTAAAAATACAATAAATTCTGATCATAAATTAATGATAGAAAGTGCATACTAGAAAATTGATCTCAAATGCATGTATAATAATTATGAAATTAAAAAAAATTCTTTTCAAAGCTTATACATAGTATATATTGAAAATTGTCAACAATCTATACTAAACAATAAAAAATAAATTTAAATGCAAATCATAAGAATAATTTTTTCATCAGCAAACTTCGATTCTGGATGAATTTTCATCCTAACTTCTTATTATTAAATTATGGAATACGCTTGAATATCATACAATGTGCTACATTGTATATTGTATTGTATAATTGGCGCCAAGTTCTATAACGTTTTTTCAGACCTTTAGTTTATTTTATATAATTGATGACATGATTATCGGTCACTGAAGTGACGACATCAACTTTTGACGCACGATCATTTTAAATATAGAAGCCTTAATTCAATTATTTATATGTGGAATATAATGACCAAACAGATGAGATAATTGAATTTAACCATTTATAAACTTTTCGAGGTTTGAAATTCAAATGTGTTCCATCAAAACATGTTAGATTATATTTAACATGATGAATTAAAAATCGTTCACACCGAGCGTTAAGCTTGTCCGAAACGTATGATTAACCCGTCATTCAAAAGCTCGAAGCCGTTTACGATAAAAATTGCAAGGAAAAATTATACAAATTTGATTTTATGTGTGTTTGTATTTCATAACGAATTTGCATTCAACAAACAGCTTTGTGGGTAAAACGTTGTCCCATCATATGCATGATTTATCGCCATTGTGGACGCGTTCTGCCAGAATTGCTCTCTTGTTATAACCGCGATGAATACATCAAAAGTGGCTATTCATAGAGTAACATGTTTTGAATATGAAATATATATTGGGTCGTGATGAAATTTGCGCCTATATCAGAAACTTTACGCTAAAACTTCAACTTATGCTGTGAGTCTATAAACACAATTGCAACTATCATAAGTACTATTTAATATAGTAAGACAATACCTGGCATCCAGACAGACAGACAGACAGAAAAATTTTAATATTTTAGTTACAATTTATGTGTATACTATGTTTTATATATGAGTCTTTCTTCCCTAGGGTATTCCACTCAAAAATTTCTAATTTTACATTACTTTCATTAACTATTTATATGACAATACCTGGCATCCAATCAATTATACAAATTTTTCAATTGTTATTTACTGATTATTAATTGTACAAGTGAATCAATTGTTATTCACTGATGATAATTATTTACTGAGCCGATTGCGTAAAAAAATTAAAATCGATACATATTTATAATTATAACTGGGGTGTAAGTGGCGTTTTGCCCTAATAAAAGTTGCATGAATTTCACTATAGGTGGCGTCCATTAATCACGTGATCGTTTTTTTTTTAATTCCCTCTCTCCCTTGGTGATACGTCGTAATATTTGAAATTACCCCCCGCCCCTCTGCCATCAAACATCACGTGTATTTTTAGTTATGCAAAATTTTTCGAACAAATTTTTCGAATTCACGAAAAAATCGTATTTTTTTATTGAAAAATTAGGTAAAAAATAAATACACGTGATGTATAACTAGATCCCTCTCTCCCCCACGTGATATTTTGATTTTTTTGTGAAATGCCTCTCGTGATTAATGGACGCCACATATGTGTAAATAATCAACTAAATCAATAAGAAGTAATATTTACCTATTTAGGTAATTGTATAACTTTTCGTTGGGCTATTATGGTTTACAATTTTTATTTAGATCATAAACTATTGCTTTAAGTTTTACTAAAAACTAAAAATTAAGAAGAAACGGCTTGGCCAATCTTTACCTAAAACTATATACATTGTGATACCCAACCAATATCTTTTCAACACTTTTTGAATTTTTAAAATCAAATCAGAATTTTGGCTTAAACGTGAACGTAAAAATTTTGCATATACCTGCTCATTAGAAAGAAATGACTTGGTTGATGATCTCGTAGAACTAACCAACACTTGTCCTTATGCTAGTGATTCCCAACCTTTTCGTAACGCGCCACCCCGTTTTTTTTTAAATGTTGCGCTTCCCTTAATTTTTCTAGCAATTTAAATACATAAATACTCATTTGTCATTATAATTTATCAGGCTACATATTGATATACAATATTATGTAAAACATATCCATAAAAAATAATTAATTTTACATTCATATCTATGGGGGCATCTATTAATTACGTGTGGCCTAAAAGGGGGGGAGAGGTATTTTGACCAAAAATCACGAAATATTACGTGGAAGAAAGGGGGATTTAGTAAAATATTTGGTGTATTTATTTTGTACCTGAATTTTAAAAAAATAGATTTTTTCAAAAAAAATCTTAAAATTCAACATTTTTAGGTACTAAAAATGTACGTGAAGATGAGAGGGGGGAAGGGGGTTAATTTTAAATATTACATCCAAGATAGAGGGAGAAGTCCTAAAATTCTTAAAAATCTATCACGAGATTAATGTACCTTTTATATCATTTCCACATTTTTAGTTAGGTTTTGAAGATAGTAGTGGAAATCGTTCTCCTTGCAACAGCCTCAAGGGACTTATCGAGTTACATTGAATGACTTTTAAACTTTTCATATCAGTACAGCTGTATTTGAGAAAACGTCGACGAAAGGTCGAAAAATTGGTTCACATGCACAATTTTTTTGTTCAAATTTGGTCTCAAACGATTCAGAATGACTTGGAACGTTGAGAAAACATTAGCGAATCGGGAAGCTAAACATGAATCTATGCATATCAATAATAGTCTTTAGTATTTTTTGCACATATATTTTATATCATTTATATTTCTTCTTATTTACCAATGTTTCTTTTACCCAGGTGTGACGCGACGGCCAAATCGACGCGCGGCCATGTGAGGCATTTTGCAGAACACGTTTGATGCGGGACACTGAAAGCAGCGTCGCGCGATCCTCGATAATAGTTTTTCCCGTGAAAATTTCGAAAATTCACGGCATAAGGTAGCATCAGGCGAATATATTTCACAATGACCTCGCGGTTGGGGCAGCGTGCCTCCACAATAGCGGCGGTCGTCGCGATAGTGTTTTTGGTGTGCTTCATCGGCGTTTTGTGGGCGACGTTCCGTCACGGGGCGCATACAAGACATCAGGATCCGCCTCCTGCTCTACCGGCGAGTTATCATCAGAGGGAAAGCGGCGATGAAGTGCGAACGACGCCTTATCGCCTGCCCGGACCGGCTTTGACACAGACCGCAGCTGAGGGTAAGTGAAATTTATTTTTTATGACTGGGTGATATTGTATGAAGCGTATCTAGTTTGTGTTGTTTTCTACTTTCCATCGAAACTGGTTGTGTATCATACTTTTTTAAAATATGTGCGCCTATTCCAATATAGAATATCAGCCTATTTGTTGGTTAGTTAGATTTTCTAAAACGGATACCAATTCATTGACTTGGCTACCCCAGTGGTCGAGGAACTGGGGTAAATTATCCCAACTGGGGTAAAAGTGGAATTTTTAGGGGTAAAAAGTATATATTTGCGAAGCACTAAATCAGCTTCAGTAACACCTACTATCGGAAAGAATTTCTGCATTAGGCCCTATCCGGACGCCTACATAGAACATAATTTTACATCATATTTGATTCTATTTGTTATTAGTCAAATATGTATTATCATCAAATATGGTTCAATATGGTAGTAGCAATTAGTCTATTAGCAATTAGCTAATTTTTTGGTAGAGCTTAGTTAGTTAAAACCGATCCCAATTCATTGACTTGCCTACCCGGACGTCTACTCTACATATTAAATTAAACATATTTGATTCTATTTGTTATTTGTTAAAGTGGATTATCAACCAATATGATCCAAGATGGATCCAATCAATTAGCGTCCAATATCGATATTAGCCTATGGATTATCAACCAATTTGTTGGTAGACTTATTTGGTGAAAGCGGATCCCAATTCATTAACTAGCCTACCTGGACGCCTGCATTATATTTGGTTAAACATAATTTTACATTATATTTGATTTTATTTTTTATTGGTTAAAGTGGATTATATCCAATATGGACTATCATCAACTGGGCTCCAATATGGATATTAGCCAATATAAGTCCAATATGGATTTTTTAGCAAATTTCTTGGTAGATCTTAGTTAGTTATTCCCAAACGGATGCCAATTCATTGGCTTTATCATCCAAATTCTTGGTAGAGCTTAGTTAGTTAAAATAGATCCCAATTCATTCATTGATTAGTCTACCCGGATGCCTACATTATATTTGATGAAACATAATTTTACATCATATTTGATTCTATTTGTTATTAGTCAAAGTGGATTATCAGTCAATGTGGATTATCATCAATTAGGCTCCAATATGGATATTAGCCAATATAAGTCCTATATGGATTTTTAGCCAATTTGTTGGTAGAGCTTACTTAGTTTTTCTAAAACGGATGGCCAATTCATTAACCGGCCTATCCGGATGTCTACATCATATTTGATGAAACATAATTTTACATCATATTTGATTCTATTTATTAGTCAAAGTATGGTGAAAGTGGTATATTTTCGCTGTTTATCTTAGATTTTGTACTATAACAATTATAAGTAAATTTGGAAATGTATATTATATTCTACAAGCTTATACCAGATGTTCATATTTTACAACTGCCATTGGATCTAAAATATTCTGTTTGGAAAATTTTAACGCATTGTTGTTTTTATTTCACTATTCTTGGTACAAATAGAGTATATTATTTATACTGTATATGCAATACATTCGAAAGGAACTAAATAATAGTATAAATCTGATTGGTTTATATAAATTAGGTTTAATAGATAAGTTCCAGTTTCTTATATGAAACTTATACCAGCTATTTTCCGAACTTTAAATTAATCTGGAATTATATATTACATCGACATGTTTATACAAGGAGTTTGATATGCATATTTTAAGACTGCCATAGGACTTGAAATGTTTTATTGTCTTATGCATTATTTTTGGTGTTCTCTCTCAATTTTTTTAAATAAATATATCGATCCGCAATCAGAACAATTATATTCTATAGGCCAATGCTAATATTGATCTCTATATACAATGTTGATCCCCATAGTTAAAAAATTTTGAGATTCAGAACTTCCCTGCATTGTTGTTTTCACTTTCTTATGCAAATTCTTCTTCATTATGAAAATGTGCATTTTTTTGTATTCTACTCGAAAGTAACAGAATAATACTAAAAATAGAAATTTTAAATTATGTTTGATTTATCAGTTCCAATTTCTATTTATGAAAATTATAGAAGCTATTTATAATTTAACCAGGTTGCGCTTGTTACAAAATTTAAATTTCTGGATGAAAAGTCTATATTACTTATGCTTTGCTAGGTTAGGGTAAATTTAAATTGTGAATAATAAATCAAGAATTTACTTGAGTACTGTAATTAGAAAACACACTCTAATTGCATTTAGAGTTATTGGCACTTGCTACTTAAGTAATTATTAAAATAATGATAGAAAAGTAACAGGATCAGCTTGCATAATGCTACAATAGATATATAAAGTTATCCCATTCATCTCCATTAATTAAATTTCGTAAGTGTTTATAGTTGACTAACCACAAAAGATTATGCATCTTAGAAAGAGTAAACATGGATCAACAACGCGACTTAAAATAAACCGAAAACACCTAAAAATAATTCTGTTCATTTAACTGAATTGTTTCCGACTCGTTTATTAGCGGACGAAGTTTATTTTTAAAAAATCGTGGTAATTAGGTCTCGTCTATAATTGGACTTTTACAAATGACTTTTGCTAACAAATTGATCTCATTTATCGACGTACTTGAGCCAGTAGCGTTTACTGTGCTTCGGGCACAGGGCTCTGCTTCGGTGTGGGCAATGTGCTTAATTGCTTATTGTATATTGATATATTCTAAACAGGCTTTACAACTAAACATTTTAAATCTATTTCGGCTCCGACGGCCAGACGCTCTCGGACAAGTGTTCGCGTGTCTATATTTGATATAAAGAGCCGATGATAATTTCAATCCGGCTGGAGCTATTCTATTGGCGTCCGCGAGAGAGAACAGAGTTTTATGTATATCATTGAACTTTTTCATTACGGGGAGATCGAAATGTAATTGTTGGCTGAAAAATATTCGAGGAGCTAACATTGATAGCTTATCTGTTAGTAATGTGAGCTGAACTTATAAATTAGATATCTGTGATTTTGGGATACAATTTTTAAAATTTAATAGTGGTCCTCTTTGACCAGATCTGTTTATATAATTTTGAGTATTGTTTATGTGGCAACACGAGTTTTTTATATTCATATTCAAATTAATTTAATTATTAATTGCTATATTAAATTATATACTGTACATATTTCAATTTTTACAAATTTCATTCATCATATCTTAATTAATTTTCTCGAACGATGACTCTTCCAATTTATTTATAACGCCTTTAGGGACCCATTTGATTTTTGGATCAGATTCTGTAGATCTGATTCTCAATTTTATTTGGTAAAATCGATCTGTATGAAGTAATAACATTCTATAAGGCCTTTTATTCTCTGATCGACCGTATGTGTAATCCCCAATTATAGGGTGACCGATAAATTGACAATGGACACGTATTTGATGTCGTCTGCCTATAATTTTTAATTAAATCACCTCAGTTTGCCAAGAATTTCGAGTTAGCGAGTGACAACAAAAACTAATATATTGTCATGACATCGATTTTATAAATGTACAGATTTTTTAATATATTTTTAATATACCTATTTAATTCTACTCTCCAAAGTATATTTTGATAAATACTTTTTTCATTATCGGTGCTTCCGATCGCCCACAAGTAGTTCTTTTGACTACATCGCTAGTGGGGGAGTGATGTGGGAATCTAATAGGCGGCGACATTTGTTGAAATAGCTAGTTAGAGGCGTCCGTTAATCACGTGATCCTTTAATCATTTTTTGGAAATTTTTTGATTCTTCCTCTTCTTGGTGATATTCAAACTTTCCACCAACCCCCTCCCCTCAAACATTACGTGTATTTTTAGTTACGAGAAAAAATAGTAAAATTTTTGAATTTTTGTTTGAAAATGTTAGATTTTTTTTTTAAATTCTGATAAAAAATAAACACACGTGATATCCCTCTCTCGCCTACGTGATATTTTGTGATTTTTTGTCAAACCCCCCTTTCCCCTAAAAACCTCACGTGATTAATGGATGCCCTCTAAGTAGTGAGCTGATCTCAAAGAAGAAGATTAGATGTTCTTGTCAAATAATTTTTTGTCATTCATATGATTATTAATAATTAGTGATAATTCCTTACAAAATTTATATAATCAAATGTTTATTTTAGCATATTTTTTAACTTTTCGTATAGTTATTGTAATCGCAAAAAAATGAATAGAAAATTTGTTGGATATTTTTACCTTTTACCATGACCTTGGCACATGCCATTAAAAAAATTGGTATAGGTGTGTGTATAGTATGTATGTATATGCTGACAAAATTTTTCGTCGATGGTGAAAATTTATGGATATCTCTACATTTGCAAATCTTTTGAACATTTTGGCGTATCTAAAAAAAAAACAATGCATGTGTGCATAGTATGTGTTTTGCATGTATGGGTGTATGTATGTGTGGATAGAATTTTCCGTCGACGATTTCGGGAGCACAGATCATCCTATTTTAATGATTCAAATTGGTGCATGTCATTGTACAACATTTTCTTTGATATCACGTTTTTATTTTGAACAGCAATCACAATTTAAAAGTTCTATAAGCTGTTATGATGAATCTTTTTCTTAACAATGTAATTTTTAGAAGAGATTTCAACATCTCACCAATTTATATTTGATATACATATTTTAATTATTGTTCTTATTGTTAGAATTTATCTAATACTAGTAATATAGTATTAATAAGCTGCAGCAAAGCATAAGGAAGACAATTTTTGCTTGAAAACAAACAACAAATATTTTAGATCGAGTTTAAAACTCAAAAAAAAAATAAATAAAACGATTTTATTTTGAAATAAAAACGTAAATAAGTATCATGTATAAATTTTATGAAAATACAAAGATTTAACTTAATTAAATTAAGATCGTATGCTGCATTTTTAATTACCCAAAACACTAGTCTTTGGTTGGAGTGCCAATTTTGGAAAAAGCATTCAACTTCAAAACGTT
>NW_020538040.1:177272612-177391806 GCF_003426905.1 Ctenocephalides felis | reverse complement strand
TTGAATTTATGCCAATGTTACTTCCACATCTTCTTTATTGACTATATAAGTCTTGATTGACAAAATAATAAAAAAAACTTTATTATTTTCACGTTCAATTGTTAACAATCTAATTACTGTAAATATGTATAAATATAGATTATTTCCATTACCATTGCGTCATATGTACTTATTGATAATTGACTTTTGGATCAAAAAATCATTATCTGTATTTATGATCAAGGATTTCTTGTAAAGAAAAATACAAATATGTAATTCTATTTTTAATAGTTCAATAGCTTGATAGTACTGAAAAGGAACGTGTACGATTTCTTTTATTTTAATTGACCCGATCAATTGACCCAATATAGATTTAATTAATTGATTTAAACTAATATTATTTCGGGTAATTAGAAGGAACATGATTTTTTACTCAATGATAATGTTGGCTGTAATTAGTATCATCCTGATTGGTAGAACAAGTGTGATGCAAATTTTAGTTGTACTAATATTATATACTAAAAGTATCTATGTAAACCAATACTGATAATTTTGTATAAAATTTTATGTTCAAAAATGCAATTTTTTTTTCTAAGATATATCAGAACTAGATTCTGATAGTTCTATGAGCTGTTTTTGCTATCGTACATCCTGATGTAGTATTTTTCTCGAAAGGGCAACCCAGTGGTCAACCACTCTTCATTTTTAATGACGAATTTTGTAATGATTGTATGTATGCATGTATAACTACCAGTATTGGCGACTATATGTTGCAGCAATGCCCACGAAGATCGATTTTCATATGAGAATAAATTTGATTATAGATATCAATCCTTATTATAGATTCAATTCTTACCTCGAGCAGCTCAATATCAAGCAGTAGGATATCAAATTTCCGCTTGAGGTTATAGATACTTACGAAAATTTGATATCATACTGCTACCCTTACGATAGGATCAATTTTTTTTATTTTTTTTTTATTTATTTTCATCAAACTACAACTGCCTGAAAAGGCATTCAGTAATTGTTGTGACTAGTTCATAAATAAAATTTTAAATTACTACCCATTGGTAGTATAATAAATATAAATATGTGAAAATAATTACAAGCAAATAATAAATATATATATGTGAAAATAATTACAAATACTATACTAAATATATACTAAATCTAATGGATCTAATAGTATCAAAAGTATAAAAATATATTTTAATTTTATTTATTAAATTTGCAACTATGAATATATTTTACCTCAATGATAAATTTGCTTAAATACTAATTTAATTTTTTACCGTTTTTATGTATCCAAGTATTATATTTTATAATAAATTAACCAGAATAAATGAATGAAAAGTATTCTGAATAATTTATATAAAACACCACAATTTCGAACAAGTTGTATTTTGTGAGTTTTTTATGTATTAGAAAATTTGCAAACTGCTTTGACATTTGGCATGAATTAATAATATACAAACGGTATGTGTAAATTATTGCATTTAATTATTATTCTAATATATATATATATATATATATATATATATATATATATAATATGTATGACTAGATATTTGGAATAATTGCTTCGTATTGATTTTTAACTATAAACATTGATGTTATAAATAATATTGCATAATAGATATTGATTGCACTTTTTTTTACTACGTGTTATTAATTTTTAAATCTACAAGTTCATATTATATATTTTGTCTTTGCATTTTAGTGAAGATTTTAATTACAAAAATATTTCACCAACTATATGGAATTTTTCCAACTAGAAAAAATATTTTACCATACAAATAGAATTTTTATTACTATATTAATTCATTAATTTATTTTATCTACGTACCTTTTATACATGAGTTTATTATATTTTCTCATAAAATTATAATTACAACAACTTAATAGTTTTTAGTAATGTATTTTTTTTATTTTTACTGTGTTATTTTATCACAAAATTGTTCCATTTCTGTCCATGCCTCTCTGAAACTTACATTTATTTATGAACTGAAAATTATTTTATCAATTTTTATTTCTAATAATTTTTATCTTCTTGTCGGTTTTTTCTTGTAAAATAGATGCTAGTAATGTTATTGACATTTGCAAAATAATTGATTAAGTAATAACGACATAATAATAAAATTGATTAACAAATTGCACACTAAGAAAGTTCTGGCTGTTATTCGAAGCGTATGCTAAAATTTATGATACTTGTTTTATAGACTAATCATTATATAGTTAGTTGTAAAATTCTATTTATTATTCTGTGTTTTATAGGTAATGCATACTTGCATAACATCATTCAATGTAAATGAGTAAGTCGATAGATTGAATTATGTTTAATTTTTTTATTGATATTCTTTATTATTTGTTTATAAATTTCTTCTTTTAAACACCCTTTTAATACTAATTATCCGATCATTCATTAAGATAAAAATGTGGATATTAGAAGATTTGCAATATTTTTGACAATTTTACATTCCATCAGTATAAACAAACGTTCTCATTCTTCTTTACTTCAAATGGCTGATTTTATAATGCTGATTTATTTCTTTCTTAAAGTAAGGTAATTTCTTTCTTTAGGCGCGACTAGGGTGTAAATCCGTACAAATGCAACGGAAGTGCGTTACGGCAGATAAGATAAAAGTCGAGTGCCAATGATTTGTCATTCGCTCTCGATCATATCATTTCTATACGTGTCGATTGTGATTGGTCGTCGCATATGTTAATAGAGATCTGTCGTTGTATGCGTACCGGCGTCAATGTTGTATGCGTACCGATATCAACAAGGAAATCGGCATAGATAAATAAACATTTTAAAGTTATATCATAGTACAAATCTTGATTTAATGAAAAATGCCTGAATCAGAAGAATGTTTTACCCTGTCCCCTGTAAATAATTATAATAAAAATAATAAAACAAATGAAGCATTTGCGTCGTGTATGAAACATAAGTTTATAGAAATAATTTCTATATTATTCGTAGTTTCTATAAATCTTTGAAGTTATTGAAATAGAAAATATTTTTTAGGCAAAACAGATAATACAGCTGTTCAAAGAATGAGATTATATCGCCAGCGAAGAAGTAAAAATAATACAAGCAGTCAATGAATGTATGTTAATTTTAATTACATGAATTTCTTCAAACACGATTACATAATGAGTGAAGTCGCGAAAATAAATTTGTTTAGGCGTTGTTTAACATAAACCACTGTGTGAACGAATATTATAGAAATTATTAATCAGCAATTACTTCATTTCTCTAATGAAAGTTCATTTCTACATGCTAATTACAATGACAAACCGATCATGTCATATTTGAAGTATGACTTTAATTACATTATTGTTTCTAAATATTATACATATTTTTAATGCTATTATAAATAAACCTATAATTTATAATTTTTCATTATATAAATTGACACTAATAAATATGTGCATCACGAGTGTTACCATATTACTAATGAACATTATTCAAAATTGTTATATGATGTATTTATTTTTACTTAAATGCCGTTTTGTACAGTAGCAAATAAGTTTTACTTCAATCGCGTGTGAACCTTACGCGCACTCTTTTTTTAAATTTTTGTTATTGATTTTATTAATTATACATATTGTATTAAATAAAATTATTTGTACACACCAATTGAAATTAGCAACAAAGATGCAAAGACTAACGGAATGCATATGTCAGGTTGTCGGTCGCCGGCGTGTGTTAAAAAGAGAGAATGATGAAAATTAGCATATTTTTTGGCGAATACGCGTATATTAATCCGATCTGACCGACCGTTTCAACTAGATCTCCAAAGGCCATCGAGTTCATTATTATCTGCATTCCTAAATCCGTTCTAAGAAACGAATCGACATACCAGACACACGGACGACGTTCGTTTACACTGCCAAATAATATCGATAATAGAAAAATTCTAAGTAATAATAATTTTAAATGATTAAAAACATCAGGCCACCGACGATTTTACTTGACACACGGACAACGTTTGTATAAACTTGTTTGTTTTTCAGTACTAGGGGTTATATGGACAAAATGCAAGTCTTTTCTTCTTACCGGAGGATCTATTTGGTCTCAAAATGACACAGTGGCCTTATAAAAATGCCTAGTTGTAGTAACGTTTAATATTAAGAAAGCTATAATCACAATCATGTCAGATGTTGAGCGTCATTGTCCAGCCAGCAGTAATCTGTTCAGACGCGCCTCCAAGAGTTTATTTTGAGGGTGGTTTTCTCATGTTTTTTTTTTGTCTTAATAATTTTTGTTATTTGTAATCATTTCTAATAAAATCAATGGACTTATGCCAGTACTAGTGATTTTGATCAATTTTATTGCAATTGTCAAGGTAGTTTATTCGCGACCAAGAAAAAAGACAATTAATTAAAGGTGATTGGTGAAACTTTTACTCCAAATATTTTTAAAAACAGACCAATGGATACACAGGTAAAAAGAACAAACTTACGTTTTTTTTGCAAAATACTCTTTTCCCGTTCTAAGTCCCTGTGAAGTTTGCATCATGTGCTGATATTCCCAAAGAGGATTTAACGATATATTTTGAACTGTCTTTCTTAAAACTTAGTATCTCAGTATGTCCTTACTTTAATGTCATTTTGTCCGTAATATATGGACAAAATGGTTTTTATAATAGGTTACATGTTTCCTTAAAAAACATGTTATTTTAGTTCCTAATGAATCTAAGATGAGTGAAAAAGGATTGAGATTGATTGATTTCCGACTGAACCTGGATCAGGGGTTTCGGGTTCGATACCCACTTCGAGCAGCCTGTTGTCAGGCAGCAGTGACAACGATTTTCACTTGGAAATATAGATAGCAATATGTTTCCAAGCTAAAATACCCCTCATCCGGCATTGCTGCACCAATAAAAACACTCGTCCTATTACAGAAATTGTAATAATAATATATCAAGCAGAGATGTGCCATCTGTCAACCAGACTAGTATTAAGTCAAATTAGCACAACAGCTTATAGGACTATTAGGTTCTGATTACCGTTCAAAAATAGTTTAAAAATAAATTATTTTGCTTCCTCTACTATTATACTACAAAAATAAAATAAGGAAAATAGTCTCACAATTTTGATTACAACCAAATCATCTTGTAAGATTATTAAATTTACTGAATGTCCTATACTGGACAGTTGTAAATAAAAGAGTTAATAAAAAAAAAAAGATTATGAATGTGAAAATTGTTTGTATCTGTCGATATATTGAACATTATATTGCATTTGTATTTTTTCTATCCCCTTTATTCCTCCGAATTGTGTCTATTCTATTATCTATCCAAAGTGCACCAATGTGAAGAGTCAAGGACGTCTTGTGGGTAATTCGGACATAATTAGTTAAATTATATAACCAGTTCGATCGTTCTTTTTTTTCTCAATTTTTTCGATTCAGTGTTCTTTCTCGCGGCGAGTGATGGTTCATTAGGCAATTTACGGGACCAATAAATCTTTGCGGACGTGATAATTGTTATGAAACAGAAAGTCGGTAAGAGTTGTGACCGAAAGCAAGCCTTCGGGTGCCGACGAATTAAAACGAGCGAGAATGATTTTTATGCGACATTTAATTTGTGCTGTGGTTTTTAAATGCTAACGAGAGTTATTTTTTGCAAAAAAAAAAAAATTGTCTGCCGTTTCCTTTTTTCTTTTTATTTTTATTTATTCATTTATATACTTAACCTAAAAAACAACTGTTTTATACAATTTGAGATGTTCCATAGAAAAAGAAACAAGTTTTAAAATAGTTGATTTGAAATTGAATAGTTGAGTTGAGTTTGAATAAAAAATACAAAAAGAAAAAAACAAGATTAGAATTGGAGAAGATCAGATTTAGAAGAAATGAAAAATGCTGAAATCAGTTGTAAAGAGCAAAAAAAAAATTGGATAGATAATATTTGAACTAATTCTGAGTAAAATTATGTCATTTTTAGGTTTTGATATTTTTGCTCGAAATGTTTCAATAATAAAATTTTCAAGAGTTTTACCATTTTACAATCCTGATGCCAACTTTTGATGAAATACATATTTTTTAAAGGCGGAGGAGTAAAAATCTACCACAATAACCGCAAAATGGTCATAATTTCACCAAAGCTCTAGATTGCACTTAAAAGCTCATCATTTCCAAACAGGGCAGATAAAGTCAATTCTATCACCCCGTTTCGGTTTGACGTCAAGGACCTTGACTCAAGGTCTGGGACACCCTGTATATATATATATATATATATATATATATATATATATATATATATATTTACTACTATATTTACAACTGACCAGTTAAAGATATTTCCTGTATAATTGCATATATATGAAGATAGTATAGAACATCTATAAAGATAGTTATAGAACAAATATAAAGATGGTACATGTTTTATTTAATTACAATAAAAAAATAAAGATTTTGGTCAAACTTGGCATAATAATAGATTTTATGCCCAAACTGGCCGTGGTAAAATATTAGAGGTTTATGAAAAGCTCGTTAAAAAGCAACTGTTTTAGAATTAATGGTTCATAGATTGATTTCGATCATTAAAAATGGCTTTGTAATAGATATATAATCTAGATAAAATTTTGAGTGTTATCTAGAATTTAAATGCCAGTAACATAAAGTCTTTTTTATATCTCAATTAAAGATATTTTAAACTTTATATGATCCTAATCACAAAGATTTCCGGTAAATTACATATATGAACATACGAATAAACGAAAAATTAGTCTAGGATATTAGTCTTAGGAACTTATTATTAGAATTTCTAGTCTGCAAATATACATGCTACAATACACACCTATAACTCGAAGTATTATTAGTTATAATTTTCATAGTTTTAAAGAAAATACTTGAAAGGTAAAAGATTTTTACCTATTTTTACTAAAAATTGAATTAATTCAATTTAAATAATTAGAAAAGTGCATAAATCCATATATTACTTGTTTTTAACACAGTTAAAATCTGAAGAAGGTTAAATATTTGAAAAAAAAAAAATTAAAAATACTTAAAAAAAAATTAAAAAGAATTATATATATATATATATATATAATATTTTAATATAATTTAATATTCAATACGTGATTTGGTAGGAGAAAAAAAGTGTTATTGTACAGGGCCATGTCAGTCATATATGTGTGACATAATAAAAATCCAGAAATTTCAGCAAAAAAAAAATTGTTGATACATCAAGGTTTCTTGGTCCTTTTTTAACTAAATTATCTAATAAAGTTACCATGGCCAATGTGACAATTTTTCTGATAGCATTGTGACTGAATCGTGTTAATTATTGAACAAAATCTATCAAAAGTATTTAAATTCAATGTATTTGAATAAATTACAATTATAATATTATATATGAATTCAATCTAATAATGCGGATTCATTTTTTTATTTCAATTTCACTTTCAAATCTCTCATAAGCAAAGGCAAGGCGTTGGCAAAAAATGCAAATTTGATTATAATTAATGACCCGATGATTTTTAATTAACTTTGTTTTTAATAAATTATTATTTGTCTTTCCGATTATGAATGTCTGTTGGACCCATTCCTCAGATTTTTTCAAGTTTATTTCTGTTGTGGGTATTATGATTAACAATAAAAGCGAACGTGGGAAAGCAAACAAAACAAAGAGACCACTATGATGAGACTTAAACATAAAACGTTCGCAAAAACGCAAAACATATTTAATCGGCCCCAGAGGAATTCTTATAATAGTATAACACACGTAATTTCTTCTTTTTTCAACGTCATCATCTAATTGGAAAAGATTTGGTACTTCACTAGACACAACAATTCACAATTTATTATGAAAACAAACACTTTTCGTCTGTGTTTTAATTCTTAATTTCTAAATGGAAAAGAAATATTTGAATTTATTCTCAAGTGTTTATACTATTCTTCTTGATTAATATGTTGGATTTTATACAGCTTATGAAAGCAAACATTGGGTATAAATATACCTTATGTTTTGTTTTGTGCTTCGAACAAAGAATCCATTTTTTTTATCTCTACTCCTTTTCTTATTATCTACTCTCTACATTTTTTATATTATATCTACAACAGTTCACTTAAGGGCATTTAGCAAATGTGATAATTTACAATTGTCAGTTGTAAAAGAGACATTGTATAAAATAATGATATGCTGAAAAAACAACTTACTAGTTGTGAGAATCCAAAGTGGGATTAAAACCGCGGTTTCTAACCTGCCCCCTCGGGAAACCCTTCTCAGGGGGGCCCGTACATCGGTTTTCAGAATACTATTTTCGAAAATAACCCAAAAATTATGAAATGATATTAATAAATAAACAAAATCTAATTAGTTTTTATGCATATTTTGACATAATATCTCATATTAATGTGTTGTCTGATAATAACAGTTGAGCATTTATAAAATTAAATTGTTAAAAAAAAAATTAAGGGAGCACAAAATTTTTTTTCATTAGAGCGGGGAAGGGCGGCGGTTCGATAAAGGTTGGAAACCACTGGATTACAAAAACTGTTTTTTCTAATTCCATCTTCAAGATCCCTGTTAAGAACATGATTTTGGTTATAGAAAATACAATCAGAATTGTTTTATAATAATTATAAATTAATTGTTTATATAAAAATTATGTCAAAATATTTTTTTAATATCTCTCATTGATTGCATTTTTAATTTTTCTTATTTTTTATTTTTAAAGATCATGTTCTTGACAGATGTCCTGGAGATGGAACTTGCATAGTTCTGAATCGTCTGCCAAAAATCGAAAATCAAACTTTCTGTATATCTTTTAGAGGTTTCTGAACATTTTGGCAAACTTTAGAAAAAAAAGATGTATGTGTGTGTGTATGTGTTGTGTGCGTGCGTGCGTGCGTGCGTGCGTGCGGATACAAATTTTTGTCGAGGATTTTGGGAACACGGATCAGCCGATTTGAATAATTTTAAAAAGCATTCTATTCGTATTGATGGGGAGACGTGCTAGTTAGTCTTTATTAAAGCCAGATCTAGCCACTCGCGAGATACGGGGCAAAAAGTTCCAAAAATAGTAGTTGATTTTAAAAAAAAACAGAAGTCAGATATGAATGATTCAAAAAATATTTTATTCGTATTAACGAAATGAAGAACTGATTAAATTTTTGGGAAGGCAGGACCAGCGGTTTTGGAGATCAAAAAAAAAAAATTCATCTGGCGGTCGAAAATGATCATTAGGCATATGCATATCAAATTATCATATTTTACAGAGATTTTAATAAGTACAGACTTTGTTTCCAATTCTTTGGGTTCTGACCAATTTTATAATATTTTGAGTTCGCTTATGTAGTTCAAACAGATTTTCTCGACATTCTCGACACTATGGATCAGCCTATTTAAATGAGTTTTAAAATTTTCAAAATAGTTCAAAATTTTCTAAAAAAGTCGAATATTGTCAAATTTCAGATTTTTTTTAATTCTAAATTCACGAAAAAGTCGGTATTCTCGAAATTTTAAAGCTCTTAAAAATTTTAAATCACGGTACGGGTAGTTTCAGCAATTTGCTCTAAGGTACGATGTAATGCTCACTAGTTACGAAATAGTTTAACCCTTTCCACTCGTGAATTGCGAGATTAATATGTATTTTCGGCATCCGAGTAGAAAGGGACTATTTAAAAATCTTTTTGTAGGTTACGGTAGTGCCTGATGAATAAAAACTGTAAAGCAAAGTAAATATTTTGTATCATCGCAGTCTAGAAGTTTGACAATCTCAATTACCAAATAGTTCTACTCGTTAAATAGTTCATTTACCATTACCATTCATTTATTTTAAAATTCATATCTCGTCGAGATATTTCGTCCGCTCTGTGACCATAACCTTCATCGGCCGGCTTATCATTAAAGATGTTTCGTTGCCAAAATTTGTATCGTGCTAATAAAAATACGAATAAACATAGAGGTTTTATTTTTAGGCACTGCTCGTTAATATGGGACAGATCAGTGACACTGAAATTATAATATGTATTATATGTTCTGCCATTTGAATCGTCTTCAAATGAATGAATTTCATGAAGCGAATTTAAGCAACTTTGCAACTTTAAAACAGATTCGCATCCGAGATATGGAATTGTTTTAATTAAAATAAATTGGGCGAAATATGTGACGTGAGCCGCGGTTTGATTTGTTGGTTTGTTTTAGATTTTATTTATTTATTTTATTGGTATACGAAAATTAATTAGGGCGACGGTTTTCTTAAGATGATTTAGATGGCTGTAGTGTGGTGAAATTGAGAACGTAGGTATTTCCTATATTTTGATAATTATAATATAATAATCAAAATATTTTGAAATTCCCGTAGGTAATTACAATAAAAGTAATACAATTATAGTAATCACAATAAAATCGAAAATGAAAATTTTTATATATTTTTACAACTTTCAAAGGTTTCTGAACATTTTGGCGTACCTTAAAAAAACTGGTTGTAGGATGTATATGTAAAATGAATGTAGGTATGTGCGGATACAATTTTTTGTCGACCATTTCCAGAACACAAATCAACGATTTGGCTAATTAAAAAACATTCGATTCGTCTTGATAAGGAGACGTGCTGATGAGTTTTTACCAGAGGCAGGTTTAGCCATTTCAGAGATACGGGACAAAAAGAGCCAAAGATGATAGATGATTAAAGGAACATTTTATTTGTATTGATGCAATAGATAACTGATAAATATTTTGGGAAGGCAGGTATATGCGTTTCGGAGATCCAATAAAAAATGGTACCAAAAATGCCATTTGGCAAAAAATGTCAAAATGATCTTTAGACATATGCACATCAAATTATCAGATATTTCTTAATAACAAATTTGATTTAGAATGTGAGTCATTTTTCTCAAAAATTTCAATATTTTTAAAAATCTATTTTTTTCGCAGTTTTCCAAACATTTTGAACCTTTTTCAAAATTTTGATTTTTGGTAAGGGAAGTTCCAGCAATTTGCCTTAAGGCACGATGCCATGCACCACTAATTATTTTACAAGTTTTAGAATTTTGTAGTTACAATACTAAATATACTATCCTATAATGTAAATAAAATTTATTACTGCTGATTACTTTCTTATGATCAAATAAACACATAAATAATAAATATTTTGTTAATATTTGCTACTATTCACGTAAATAAATATATAAATTTATAATAGAATCTGATTTACCATGATAATTTAAATGTTTTATGTGTATAATTTGTATGTTTGATGAATATATTACTGAGTTTTCTATGATTTGTAATATAGTACTTTTTTCAAACATTTTAACTCTGTTTTTTGGTGAAATTTCAAAAACATTTATTTATTTTATGACTAAATCGATAATAAATTAAACGAAATCTCATTCGCAAGACATTTTTCAGACCCAAGTCACTGTTTAATTTAATAGAAACGAAGATAAGAATTTTGCGAGACTTTTTCAATAAATCTGTCTTGCAAAAATCTAAAGTATTTAACGATAGTTTTGTAATATTACAAATATCGAACATAAATATCAACACTATTAGAAAATCATGTACAAAAACATCTCGCATAATGTTTGATTGCTTTCAGATAAATTCATTGAATTTTTTGAAACTAAGCCAATTGATTGTATTTTATAAATGACATATTCAGAATAAATACTGATACTGCCAAGCTGAATGCTTTTCAAAACAACACATTTTGTCTTTCATAAATATAAATAATTAAAATTTAATTTGTACTTCTACATTTTTTTTGGGAACTAAACTCGTTATTCAATTTTCTTTCAATTGAGTATTTCTAGGTATCAAACAATAGTAACCCATTGATTCACTCATTTTCACTTTGAAGTTTAGATAAATTGCTGAAACCAATTTTCTTTAATTCCTTGAAAATAGCAATTATGATAAAATGAAATCTTGTAAGCTATTGTAACATGAAAGAAAGAAAAACAAAATTAGAATAGAAGGAAATATAACTAGTATTAATTGCTGTAACTTCTCGTACCAAAAATTTAAATTTTTAAAAAATATTCAATTTTCTTTTAGAACTCTGAAAAAATCGATTTTTGAGATTTTTGAAATTTTTGAAAATAATTGAACTTTTTGAAAAATTTGATTTTTTTATACTTCCATTTTACAGAAGAATTGGCCACTAAATTTACTTCATTAGGCTCATATTAAGTCTAACTTCAATGAATTATCATTAATATTTTTTTCTGTATATTATGTTATATCTATTTATAACTAAATTATACAAATTTACGAATTTTAAAGATTTGTATGAACTGCTATTTAAAAATTGCTGAAATTCTGAATTCATTCATTAGCATAGTTACCCATTTAAGAAAAGACTGTTGTAATCCTTCCAGCAAAAATCAATAAACAGAAAAGGAAAAAAAATGGCTCATCTTAACTAGGATCAACTATCTGAGGTCTATAAAGGTCTTTTTTTAGGTTGAATCACTCACTGGAGTGGTCCCGACTCATTTGCTTTGAGTATGTATTTTTTTTATTATATTATTGTTTTTGTTAAATCATATCAGAATAGCTTATAGAATTATATTCAATTTTGATTGCTATTTGTAAAGTAAACAAAAAAAAAATAAAGCGACTCCAAGCAACTGATTTGAAATGACCCATGCAGATTGATCCAATGTATCGTGTCTCGATGTCGATAATTAAATTTGACTTTTTCAAACTTTATCAATACAATATAGAGACAATAAATAAGTTTTCTGCGCAGTGGAACCCAATCAATTCTAATTGTGATATGAATCACATATCAAGTAATATTAATGGTCCGCCAATGGCACGGCAGCAGTCAATACGCTCTGTGTGCCTTTTATTTCAGAAACATTATCGAGTGTCAATGCCACAGTGCCATTGACACTTACTGTAATTATAGAACTTTTCAGAATTCAATCTTAGGACAGATCTGCAGAGTTGTTATTAATGCCACGAACAAGGAATCGACTATTGAACGAAGTAATAATGAAGCTTCGCTAGTTTAATTTGTTCAGAAATACCAAGAAAGTTGTGAAAGGAAAGTGAAGATCAAACCCGAATACAACGTGGGTACTGTTTTCTACGTACATAATTGTCACCAAAAAAATATTCAAATTCGAGGATTTTCGCTGAACAGCGACCAGAACTGTTCTATAAACTATTGAGATTGAGTTATAGTTATACGAACTCTAATATAAGAGGCAACCCAATGGTCCCAATGATCCCAATGGTCTATTATTTCTCATTGTGATTTATTTATTTTTTTATCTATTAACTTCCCGTAGGGTAAGTTATAGTAATCGCAAAAAATTCGAAACTGAAATATTTTATATATCTTTACGTTTCAAAGGTTTCTGAACATTTTGGCGGTTTCGAAGAACCAATAAAAAAGTGAAAAAAAGCCATTTGGCGGACAAAAATGATCATTAGACATATGCACATCAAATTATCACGCATTTAAAAAATATTTTAATCATAAAAACAGATTTTGTTCACTTTTCTATGGGTTTCCTACCAATGTTTATCCGTTATACTGCGACGCGGCGCCCACGCGCTTCCATATTTTGTTTTTACAAAAAATGCAAAAGTTTTTGTTTGCAAAAAATCAATTTTTTCATTCCAATTAAAAAAAATAAATTTAAAAAAAAATTAAAAATTGGTACAGAAAGTTTCAATTTGCCTTAAAACACGATGCCATACACCACTAGTTACTTATTGAATTGCTTGAACCTATGGCTTGAACTAAGTCGCCACATTTTGGGATTTTTTTAAATTCTGTATTAGTTATAGCAAATTTTACGTTAGAACGTCAGGATGAATTTTAAAACTGAATTTAACAAAAAAAAAAAAAAAATAGTGTACTGTATTAATCCCACGTTCCTTATTTTCGTTACCACATTTCGTTATTTAGGAATGTCAGTTAATCTAGTATTTTTGCACAGACATTCGCTAACAGTAGTGTATTTTTAACATCAAGTACCCCGAGTTGCAACAAATTTCGATTTCCAATCTCTGTATTTTATTGATTACTGATCGATAGTACGGATGTTCTTTAGATAGTTTTCGCTCATCGGATCTTCGGATCTTCGGATGCACGCGATCATATTAAGCATATCGTCTGTGCGATGAAAGAGATACACCCAAGAGTACTTCCAGTGTTTGTTTTGCGCAAAGGCACATTTGCAAGAGGCTGGGAGGGATATTTCGTCGATGTCTAGACTTAGGCATCGGTCATCCACATCGACCACGATTGATCGTTATTATATTACGCCAAGCGAAATAATACACTGGAATAATACCGTGACTGACAAACGAGGCGAAAGATATCAGATCGGGAGAATTTCAGGAACACTGCACGCGAATTGATTGTAATCGATGGATAGTTGGTGCACTGTCCGAAAGTAGAATGATTATCTTGCAACCACATAAGTGTTTTTTTATTATTATAAAGCAATATTGAATAAATGCAATATTGTGGTGGGAATAGCTCAGTTAGTAGCATGCCCGACTCACATGCTAGGTATACTCGGTTCGAGTCCTGGCACTGAAATAGACAATTGTCATTTGATTTGTTGGATAGAAATTAAGTAGAATTTGAATTTTTGATTTGAGATAGAATTAGATATCAGAAGAAAAAGAAAGGTCAGAAGATAACGAAGAGTGAAGAAGTCAGTTGTTAAGAAAATTGGATAGTTTAGGATATGTAAAGATAATATTATCTAAAAATAGTATAAAATGTAAAAATAAACGTTGTGGAAAGAAATGGCTCAATGTTCTATGTAACTGAGATGAATAAAAAATACAATATTCAACAGTTTTTGTTCAAGATGAACAGTTTTTTTGGCTGAACTGATTTTTTTATTACGTGGATCACCATTTGCTCAAGATATAAAATCAATTGATCAGAAAATACAAAATACATATAAGAACTGCATCCAGTGATACATTTTATTTGCAGTGTTGAAACAGAAAAATGGTTAAAATTAAAAAATGTGGATTTTTACTCAGAAGTAATAATTCTATAAGTACGTTAGTTATTTTTTTGATTATTATTTTAGTTTAATTGCTTTTTTGATAATTATGTTTGACTTATAATAAACCAAGAACTAGAGAAAATTGTCATACATACGTTGTTTAGTAGTTGGTACGACTAACGCTGTAGTTGGTACGACTAAGGATGTAAGTGGTACGACTAAAGTGCCGTATTGAAAGTACATTTTTGAAAAACGTAAAAACCTATTTCAATCAAAATGTTTAGTAATTATCAATCACAAGCCAACTGAATAGATGCAGTAAATGCCAAAGATTTTTTTCTAATTTAATTGCACAAAAGATAAGCAATACCCTATTCACATGCTAAAATTTCGTATTTGAAATGATTGCTTTATAAATATTATAAATTATTTATGTGAAAATATCTGCTCATTAAAACAGAATTTTTAGACATATAGATCAAAACATTAGTTATAATAAAAAAAATCTATAAAATATATTATTGCGTAATAAAACAAATTAGCAAATAATTAGGATTTTTTCTGATATTTTGTCTTTATCATTTGAAATATAGTAAAATTATAAAAATATATTTTATTGAATTTTATAATGAAAACAAAAATAATATAATTTATGGACTAAAGAATAACAAGATTTAGCTTTATCTAGGCAGAATAAATTGAGCCTGAAAATATTGCCAAAAAACCTTTAAAACATTCTCATTATTTCGCATTACTTTTGTCTGATCAAATTTTCTGAACATTTGTAATAATAATGCGATCAGGTGTTTCACACATTAAACCTAACCTACAAAACGCACAAACGTCAAATAACAATTCTATTATAAGTGCATCTTCCAAATATGCCCTTGATATCACATACGTGAAGTTAGGTTTTATGTGTAAAACTCCTGATTGCACAGGAAATACATAGCTTATTTTTAACAATTTCTACTACTAATTCATACGAAGATAGGACTGTAACATAGCGTTGCCATAACATTTCGGATTTCCAATTGGCCATTTTCCAATCAGAAAGTTGGACCCATAGTTTATTGACAATGAGGAAACAACAATATGTAGTGAAATATTTCTCTTAATTTTTTTTCCTTGCTCGAGTTTTATTCAGTTACAATATACTGAATTGACCAACGAGTCATGAATAATTTATGTGAGAACAATATATTTTTACAGTTTAATTGGAACTGCATGCAATGCAATTTTCCCAATCCGAACAATTCTGAAAATCAATAATGAATGAAAATCTACAGTCATGCTAGTTGAAGGCTGAAAATTGCATTATATTGAAGTCAATTGCAAATGCGTTGCGAATTTAATGAATGGTTATTTTTATACGCATTCAATCATTTTATTTTCCTATTACTCATGTAAGGCATTGGAGCAAAAAATTAATATGAAAAGTGATTCGCAAAAGTGGTCAATTGCATGTCTCATGCATCGATGACTTTTTTACTGCGACGTCTTTGTTTGCAAGGAAATAAAATATCGAGGTTTTTTTTATATAGCAAGGACTCGCATTTGACTCGTCAATTGATCATTTTGCTTCTTGTGCATTATTTTCTATAATAAATCAACTTATTTATTTGAAGGTATGTATGGAAGAGAAAATCATCTAAACTGGTAATGAAACTTTTATAAATTTTAATTCAATTTATTAGTTAGTTTTATTTGACTCCTTGTGCTCATGTCTCTTTCCCCAACCTCGCTCCGTAACAAATAGTTTCCGAGCAGAATAGATATCGTTCGATTATGATTATATTAATGTTCATTTATATTCAATGCTTATGTCCTGGCCTATTGTTACATTATGAAACACAAAAAATAACAATAAGAACATCAGCAACATACCTATTGTCTTTAATGTTTCAATCGGTACATATTCTGTGTGACCCACAAGAATTGTTAGCATATTGTATTCAAGGTGGATCCTTCGATCATCTCGACCAGATTCGTTAATGATGGTCGCCTTTCTGATGTCTGATCGATATAACAATAGGGTAATTTTTAAGATTACTCATCGATGGTCATATTTTGTGGATCCAGAACGATCATATTTTAGAACAGATAGTAATATTTTAATGATAAGCTTTTTCTTTTAATATAGTGAGCTAGCAGTAGTTCCATGGTAAGAACGTTGACTAGCAATTACCAGTTATTTTGGATGAGATCCCAAACTCTGCCAGTTTGATACCAGGCAGTAGATCAAATTTTGGCGTGAGAAAACTATCTATATTTGATATATTCTTTATAATTTTTTTTTTAACTTTCTGCAGGGTTATTGTAATCGTTCAAAAAACAAAATTTGAAATTTTTGCATATATTCTCGTTTTGAGGGTTTCTGAACTTTTTGGCATACCTTAGAAAAAATGAATGTGTGTGTGTGTTTTGTGTGCTCGCAAATTTTCGTCTACGTTTTCGGGCGCACGGATCAACCGATTTGAATGTTTTAAAAAACATTCGATTTCTATTGATAAGGAGATGTGCTGATTAGTTTTTGGTAAAGCCAGGTTCAGCTGTTTCGGAGATACGGAGTAAAGAGTGCAGAAATAGAAATTGAGTGGAACAGAGCATGCGATTTGTATGATCCAAAAAGCAGGAGAATTTGTGATTATTATTTGGCAAAGGCAAGCCCAGCCATTACGGATATATGGAGCTAAATGTGAAAAAATGGCAGTTTTTGATAGAATCAAGCATCCGATTTGATTGATTCAAAAAATTTCTTGCTTGTGCTGACAAAACAATTGCTTTTGAAAATTTTTTTTTTCATTTTAATTTGTTTTTTTTTCAAAAATTCTTTTTTTATTGCATATCAAAAATAATTTAGATTTTTATTTTCTTTCTGGCTAAAGTTCTAGAGCTCACTTATATACTTCAAATAAATAATTTAAACTTTGTTATTCAGTTTATGTAATTCTTATAAATATTAGACAATGTTACAGTATTTATAAAAGTCTGTTTGAAAACATTTAATCTTCCTCGGAACATTCCGTTCCGGTACGGGAAGTTCCAGCAATTTGCCTATAGGCACGATGCCACACACCGCTAGTTTACTATGATATACTTACAAAATATGTATTAGATATTTACTTCTTTTTCTCGAACTGATTTCTAAGATATCACATTTATCAAAAGACTGAATATTTATTCAGCTGCATTAATCGATATGATTAATGGCAACCTACTTCGTGAAAGATTTTTCATAATGCCGTATATCATATACATATGAGATTAACATTATTTTAATTCAGAACTCTGCTTGTAAAGTCGAAGCAACGAATCAAACACGTCATTTGCAGTTACTTCCCGTCTAGCATGCATCGCTTAAATTGTCAGTTTTACTATAAATCATTTGAGCATATATAGAAGACTAATAATCCAAGAGCTAACTAGAGAAATGGACAATTATTTATGTGTCAATTTTAGTTTTACAGACCAAGAATAGACAAGTCTTGAGTACAGAGGTAAATTAATTTGAATAGAATTTGTTCAAGTTTGGACAGTCCCAGATTTTGATTATCACTGATCAATATACCATAATTATAATTTACTCTTATTTGTACTCAGCATTTTCTACATCATGTTTCTTTATAGCCAAATTTTCCAGAATTTATTTGCATGGTTTATCCTAGCTCTTTAGCAAATGCAATTGATTAAGTCTTTCTTCATCGGTTCTTCAATGGCAATAATTGAAGTATAGACAATCGACTTCTTCAAATAGAGACTGACGCCAAGATATTAAACTCATTTGCACTTTCTTAATAGATCTATTCTATCACTGAAGGAGTAGACTGAGAAAGCATCAGTACTAGAAATTAATTTTATATCATACAGATAAATTAGGTGTATAGTTAAAATTTTTCTTGAAGAGATAACAGACTTCTTTCATTGTTTTTGGCCTCAAATAATGTTTGCTAAGTGCACGTCGAATTGCTTTAGTCTTTGTTGGTGTCAACTTCTTGTTTCTTTCAATTTTGCTCTAGTCTTTTTTGGTGTCAACTTTTGGACTCATACTTCTTGTTTTTGTAGTACTTGAGTGCAAATTTTCTTGGTGGGATAATGGACTTCTTTCTAATTTTCTTCATTGGTTTTTAGTCTCGGTTTATGTTTGCTCTACGTGAACGTCGAATTGCTATAATTTTCTTTGGTCTAAAGTTCCAAAGTTTATACTTCCTTGTCCTTGTACTTCAACTTGAGCAAGTTGTTTTTAGTTTTTTTGTTGAATGACAATATAAAGACCAGAAATGGTTTGGCGAACTACATCAATTTTGGTCAATTTTGATCAGCCTCTGTTTTTATTTTTTTGAGCAGTTTTATCTGCGTCTTTGAGCCTTGGAAAATTACCGATTTCCATCATTTTTTCTTCAATTTGTATTTATATTACAATCGTTTTTATACTGTGATGAAATACATTGGACAGTAGTGGTAGGAATTAGGAAGTATCACTTACTATGACTTCCATCAATTCTAAAACAAATTTCATTAACTTAACTGGAAATAGATGTTTTTTTGTACATTTTAATTACAATTTGTCACACTTAGGACATACAGTAATTGTTCTGACTTTTTTATTATATGGATTTTTTAATGGATGGCAACCCAGTAGTTGTCCAATCAAATTATGACTAATTAACTATACCCGAAGTATTTGTTGACACTTTTATTATAGATATGCAGCTATACCCACGAGAAGCCATTTTGAAAATTGACGTTAAAGCTGATAAATTTAAGTGAGAATACTGAAAGTACATCAAATGGTTCTGTCAGGTTTGAAGAATTTTTCATCTAATAGTTGATTGTAAAATAATAACCAACAGTAATGGTGTTGGTTTTTGGTCACTGATAGAGGAAGAGCTACTGCATCGATCTATCTTTATTCAGTAGAAGTTTAATCAACGAATCTTAAGATATATCAGTTTTAATGAAGACTGTTACAACAAGATCAATTAAATTCCAAGTCAAATTATCTTCAAAATTTTGTTTATTTTCTTGTGTCCGACAACCTATTTATGTCTAATGGAGAAAAGTTCCTCGTAAAATAGATTACTGAATACTCTATAATGAACAGTGACATTGATATCGAGGGTTACTGCAGGCCACACATCAAGCGACCTTGTAAACAGATCTTATTACATATATGATGCTTTTGCGATGTGTGGAAATAGTATCCATTCTGAACCATTTATTCATGAACGACATGCCATTCTTAAAAGAAATTGTACGAATTAGAAATATTCATGAATGCACATGTAATAAATGAAAAGGTTGTTCAAGACACTACTGAGTTTAGGTTTAGGTGTAGCCCTATAACTTGTAACATGCTGTTGCAATCAATAAATGGTAACTAGCTGTAAGTGGAATTCTGTCTTAAGGCAATTAGGGCATCGTGCCTTAAGGCAAATTGCTGGAACTTCCCGTACCAAAAATTATTATTATTTTTTTAAAACGATTAACATTTTTGAAAAAAAAATACTTTGAAAAAATAAGATTTTTGAGAAACTATAAATTGGACAAAAAATTAGTTTTTTTCGAAAAAAAAAAAAAAATTTAAAAAATTTTTTTTTTAAAAAAATTTTTTTTTTTGAAAAAAAGTTTTTTTTTTCTTTATTTTGACATATTGTGGAAAATCTGAACTTTTTTTTCAAAGCAATCTTACTGCTTTAACTACATAGGGACAAAATATAAAGCGCGTAAGCGCCGCGTCGCTGTCTAACGCATAAGCATTGGCACGGAACCGATAGGAATGTTAACAAAATGTATACTTATTGTTAAAATCTCTATAAAATGTCTGATAATTTGATGTGCATATGTCTAATGATCATTTTTGACCGCCAAATGGCTCATTTTTTTACTTTTTCCTCTATATCTCCGAAACCGCTGGACCTACCTTCATGAAAGTTGTATCGATTCTTCATCTTGTCAATACAAATAAAATGTTTTTTGAATTATTAAAATCGGACGCTCCGTTCTCTTAAAAACTGAGTTACCGTTTTCGAAACTTTTTGCCCCGTATCTTCGGAACGGCTTGACCTGCCTTTGCCAAAAACTAATCAGCACGTCTCCTTATCAATACGGATCGAATGTTTTTTGAATTATTCAAATCGGTTGATCCGTGTTCCCGAAATCGTCGACGAAAATTTGTATCCGCACATACATACACACACATACATACATACACACACACACACACACACACATACACACACACACACACACACATACATCCATTTTTTCTAAGGTATGCCAAAATGTTCAGAAACCTCTAAAACGTAAAGATATATAAAAATTTTCATTTTCGATTTTTTTGCGATTACTATAACTTGCCCTACGGGAAGTTAATAATAAATAGAAATCGCCATTGGCCAGTAGCTAGGTTTTTTCAATATGATTCATTTATCAAATAAAACAGTTTTATAAATCTCAAGTGCGTTGCTTAGTCATACGGCCTAACATTGCCTGTTTATGAGTTTTTGATTAATCCAATGGTCACTGACAGGTCGGACGTCCGACGCTTACGACTAATTTCAATTAAAGAATTGTGTTAAAATACAGAATCGGATTTTTGACTGAATTTGCTATGTTTTATTTGAATTAATATTCTGGTAATATTTAAAACAAAAAAGAAACAAGGGGCGTTTCATTAATCACGTGATTGATTTTTTTTAGAGATTTTTGATCCCCCCCCTTCCCCTTGGTGATACGTCGAGATATTTAAAATTATCCACTCTCCCCCACGAAAGATCATGTGAATTTTTAATTGCGTAAAATTTGTCAAACATATTTTTCGAATTTACGAAAAAATCGTATTTTATTTTTTTTTGTAAATGTTTGTATTTTTTAAATTCAGGTAAAATATAAATACACGTGATATCTTACTGGACCCCTCCCCCCCGCCACGTAATATTTTGTGAATTTTTGTCAAACCCCATCTCGTGATTAATTGACGCCCTCCAACGTTTAAGGGGCGATTTGCCTCAGTGCACTATGGTTGAACTTGTCGAAATCGGATGGTATTTATGAGCAATGATGAAAATGAGGCTTTAATGTTGATTAAAAAAAATTCCGTCATATGGATTTGGAATTTTCATATTAATATTATTTACCAGTTTTTTACCAATTATTTCTGTTAAATTTTATGAAAACCTGATTAGGGTGATTCCATACTAATCATGTCCTTCTAACACTTTTTGGCTTTTCAAAATTGGTTGTGATTTTTTTTTGCCAAACACCGACGATTTTTTTTATTTAACTTACAATAAAATGCTTTGACTGATCACCAACACTAGTAATTGTTATGTTTTATTAAATCCCGTTTAAATTTTGGAATACACTCTAGCTGTTTACTATGAAAAAGCTAGACTAGAGGTAAAATTTGCGCTTACATACATATACATACATTTTTTTTCAATTTTGTAAATAAAACGATTCAGAATTATATGAAACATAAAAAAAGACATAAGAGCAAAAAATCGGATTTTCTGACGAGAACATTAACTTTTTGTTCGGGAAGGTAAGCAAAAGACCAGTTTTTGATATCTTTTTGGCTGTTAGAATTTCGTTATTTAAAAATACAATAAATTCTGATCATAAATTAATGATAGAAAGTGCATACTAGAAAATTGATCTCAAATGCATGTATAATAATTATGAAATTAAAAAAAATTCTTTTCAAAGCTTATACATAGTATATATTGAAAATTGTCAACAATCTATACTAAACAATAAAAAATAAATTTAAATGCAAATCATAAGAATAATTTTTTCATCAGCAAACTTCGATTCTGGATGAATTTTCATCCTAACTTCTTATTATTAAATTATGGAATACGCTGAATATCATACAATGTGCTACATTGTATATTTATTGTATAATTGGTTTGAAATTCAAATGTGTTCCATCAACAACATGTTAGATTATATTTTAACATGATGAATAAAAATCGTTCACACCGAGCGTTAAGCTTGTCCGAAACGTATGATTAACCCATTCAAAAGCTCGAAGCCGTTTACGAAAAAATTGCAAGGAAAAATTATACAAATTTGATTTTATGTGTGTTTGTATTTCATAACGAATTTGCATTCAACAAACAGCTTTGTGGGTAAAACGTTGCCATCATATGCATGATTATCGCCATTGTGGACGCGTTCTGCCAGAATTGCTCTCTTGTTATAACCGCGATGAATACATCAAAAGTGGCTATTCATAGAGTAACATGTTTGAATATGAAATATATATTGGGTCGTGATGAATTTGCGCTATATCAGAAACTTTACGCTAAAACTTCAACTTATGCTGTGAGTCTATAAACACAATTGCAACTATCATAAGTACTATTTAATATAGTAAGACAATACCTGGCATCCAGACAGACAGACAGACAGAAAAATTTTAATATTTTAGTTACAATTTATGTGTATATATGTTTTATATATGAGTCTTTCTTCCCTAGGGTATTCCACTCAAAAATTTCTAATTTTACATTACTTTCATTACTATTTATATGACAATACCTGGCATCCAATCAATTATACAATTTTTCAATTGTATTTACTGATTATTAATTGTACAAGTGAATCAATGTTATTCACTGATGATAATTATTTACTGAGCCGATTGCGTAAAAAATTAAAATCGATACATATTTATAATTAATAACTGGGGTGTAAGTGGCGTTTTGCCCTAATAAAAGTTGCATGAATTTCACTATAGGTGGCGTCCATTAATCACGTGATCGTTTTTTTTTTAATTCCCTCTCTCCCTTGGTGATACGTCGTAATATTGAAATTACCCCCCGCCCTCTGCCATCAAACATCACGTGTATTTTAGTATGCAAAATTTTTCGAACAAATTTTTCGAATTCACGAAAAAATCGTATTTTTTTATTGAAAAATTAGGTAAAAAATAAATACACGTGATGTATAACTAGATCCCTCTCTCCCCACGTGATATTTTGATTTTTTGTGAAATCCCCTCCTTCCCCTAAATGCTTCGTGATTAATGGACGCCACATATGTGTTAAATAATCAACTAAATCAATAAGAAGTATATTTACCTATTTAGGTAATTGTATAACTTTTCGTTGGGCTATTAGGGTTTACAATTTTTATTTAGATCATAAACTATTGCTTTAAGTTTACTAAAAACTAAAATTAAGAAGAAACGGCTTGGCCAATCTTTACCTAAAACTATATACATTGTGATACCCAACCAATATCTTTTCAACACCTTTTTGAATTTTTAAAATCAAATCAGAATTTTGGCTTAAACGTGAACGTAAAAAATTTGCATATACTGCTCATTAGAAAGAAATGACTTGGTTGATGATCTCGTAGAACTAACCACACACTTGTCCTATGCTAGTGGTCCCCCCCTTTCGTAACGCGCCACCCCGTTTTTTTTTTAATGTTGCGCTTCCCTTAATTTTCTAGCAATTTAAATACATAAATACTCATTGTCATTATAATTTATCAGGCTACATATTGATATACAATATTATGTAAAACATATCCATAAAAAAATAATTAATTTTACATTCATATCTATGGGGGCATCTATTAATTACGTGTGGCCTAAAAGGGGGGGGAGGTATTTTGACCAAAAATCACGAAATATTACGTGGAAGAAAGGGGGATTTAGTAAATATTTGGTGTATTTTATTTGTACCTGAATTTTAAAAAAAATAGATTTTTTCAAAAAATTCTCAAAATTCAACATTTTTAGGTACTAAAAATGTACGTGAAGATGAGGGGGGAAGGGGGTTAATTTTAAATATTACATCCAAGATAGAGGGAGAAGTCCTAAAATTCTAAAAATCTATCACGAGATTAATGTACCTTTTATATCATTTCCACATTTTTAGTTAGGTTTTGAAGATAGTAGTGGAAATCGTTCTCCTTGCAACAGCCTCAAGGGACTTATCGAGTTACATTGAATGACTTTTAAACTTTTCATATCAGTACAGCTGTATTTGAGAAAAACGTCGACGAAAGGTCGAAAAATTGGTTCACATGCACAATTTTTTTTTGTTCAAATTTGGTCTCAAACGATTCAGAATGACTTGGAACGTTGAGAAAACATTAGCGAATCGGGAAGCTAAACATGAATCTATGCATATCAATAATAGTCTTTAGTATTTTTGCACATATATTTTATAATCATTTATATTTCTTCTTATTTACCAATGTTTCTTTTACCCAGGTGTGACGCGACGGCCAAATCGACGCGCGGCATGTGAGGCATTTTGCAGAACACGTTTGATGCGGGACACTGAAAGCAGCGTCGCGCGATCCTCGATAATAGTTTTTCCCGTGAAAATTTCGAAAATTCGGCATAAGGTAGCATCAGGCGATATATTTCACAATGACCTCGCGGTTGGGGCAGCGTGCCTCCACAATAGCGGCGGTCGTCGCGATAGTGTTTTTGGTGTGCTTCATCGGCGTTTTGTGGGCGACGTTCCGTCATGGGGCGCATACACGACATCAGGATCCGCCTCCTGCTCTACCGGCGAGTTATCATCAGAGGGAAAGCGGCGATGAAGTGCGAACGACGCCTTATCGCCTGCCCGGACCGGCTTTGACACAGACCGCAGCTGAGGGTAAGTGAAATTTATTTTTTATGACTGGGTGATATTGTATGAAGCGTATCTAGTTTGTGTTGTTTCTACTTTCCATCGAAACTGGTTGTGTATCATACTTTTTTTAAAATATGCGCCTATTCCAATATGAATATCAGCCTATTTGTTGGTTAGTTAGATTTAAAAACGGATACCAATTCATTGACTTGGCTACCCCAGTGGTCGAGGACTGGGGTAAATTATCCAACTGGGGTAAAAGTGGAATTTTTAGGGGTAAAAAGTATATATTTGCGAAGCACTAAATCAGCTTCAGTAACACCTACTATCGGAAAGAATTTCTGCATTAGGCCCTATCCGGACGCCTACATAGAACATAATTTTACATCATATTTGATTTTCTATGGTTATTAGTCAAGTGGATTATCAGCAATAATCCAATATGATTATCATCAAATATGGTTCAATATGGTAGTAGCATTAGTCTATTAGCATTAGCTAATTTTTTGGTAGAGCTTAGTTAGTTAAAAACGATCCCAATTCATTGACTTGCCTACCCGGACGTCTACTCTACTACATATTAAATTAAACATATTTGATTCTATTGTTATTTGTTAAAGTGGATTATCAACCAATATGATCCAAGATGGATCCAATCAATTAGCGTCCAATATCGATATTAGCTTATGGATTATCAACCAATTTGTTGGTAGACTTATTGGTGTAAAACGGATCCAAATTCATTAACTAGCCTACCCGGACGCCTGCATTATATTTGGTTAAACATAATTTTACATTATATTTGATTTTATTTTTTATTGGTTAAAGTGGATTATATCCAATATGGACTATCATCAACTGGGCTCCAATATGGATATTAGCCAATATAAGTCCAATATGGATTTTTTAGCAAATTTCTTGGTAGATCTTAGTTAGTTATTCCCAAACGGATGCCAATTCATTGGCTTTATCATCCAAATTCTTGGTAGAGCTTAGTTAGTTAAAATAGATCCCAATTCATTCATTGATTAGTCTACCCGGATGCCTACATTATATTTGATGAAACATAATTTTACATCATATTTGATTCTATTTGTTATTAGTCAAAGTGGATTATCAGTCAATGTGGATTATCATCAATTAGGCTCCAATATGGATATTAGCCAATATAAGTCCTATATGGATTTTAGCCAATTTGTTGATAGAGCTTACTTAGTTTTTCTAAAACGGATGGCCAATTCATTAACCGGCCTATCCGGATGTCTACATCATATTTGATGAAACATAATTTTACATCATATTTGATTCTATTTATTAGTCAAAGTATGGTGAAAGTGGTATATTTTCGCTGTTTATCTTAGATTTTGTACTATAACAATTATAAGTAAATTTGGAAATGTATATTATATTCTACAAGCTTATACCAGATGTTCATATTTTACAACTGCCATTGGATCTAAAATATTCTGTTTGGAAAATTTTAACGCATTGTTGTTTTTATTTCACTATTCTTGGTACAAATAGAGTATATTATTTATACTGTATATGCAATACATTCGAAAGGAACTAAATAATAGTATAAATCTGATTGGTTTATATAAATTAGGTTTAATAGATAAGTTCCAGTTTCTTATATGAAACTTATACCAGCTATTTTCCGAACTTTAAATTAATCTGGAATTATATATTACATCGACATGTTTATACAAGGAGTTTGATATGCATATTTTAAGACTGCCATAGGACTTGAAATGTTTTATTGTCTTATGCATTATTTTTGGTGTTCTCTCTCAATTTTTTTTAAATAAATATATCGATCCGCAATCAGAACAATTATATTCTATAGGCCAATGCTAATATTGATCTCTATATACAATGTTGATCCCCATAGTTAAAAAATTTTGAGATTCAGAACTTCCCTGCATTGTTGTTTTCACTTTCTTATGCAAATTCTTCTTCATTATGAAAATGTGCATTTTTTTGTATTCTACTCGAAAGTAACAGAATAATACTAAAAATAGAAAATTTTAAATTATGTTTGATTTATCAGTTCCAATTTCTATTTATGAAAATTATAGAAGCTATTTATAATTTAACCAGGTTGCGCTTGTTACAAAATTTAAATTTCTGGATGAAAAGTCTATATTACTTATGCTTTGCTAGGTTAGGGTAAATTTAAATTGTGAATAATAAATCAAGAATTTACTTGAGTACTGTAATTAGAAAACACACTCTAATTGCATTTAGAGTTATTGGCACTTGCTACTTAAGTAATTATTAAAATAATGATAGAAAAGTAACAGGATCAGCTTGCATAATGCTACAATAGATATATAAAGTTATCCCATTCATCTCCATTAATTAAATTTCGTAAGTGTTTATAGTTGACTAACCACAAAAGATTATGCATCTTAGAAAGAGTAAACATGGATCAACAACGCGACTTAAAATAAACCGAAAACACCTAAAAATAATTCTGTTCATTTAACTGAATTGTTTCCGACTCGTTTATTAGCGGACGAAGTTTATTTTTAAAAAATCGTGGTAATTAGGTCTCGTCTATAATTGGACTTTTACAAATGACTTTTGCTAACAAATTGATCTCATTTATCGACGTACTTGAGCCAGTAGCGTTTACTGTGCTTCGGGCACAGGGCTCTGCTTCGGTGTGGGCAATGTGCTTAATTGCTTATTGTATATTGATATATTCTAAACAGGCTTTACAACTAAACATTTTAAATCTATTTCGGCTCCGACGGCCAGACGCTCTCGGACAAGTGTTCGCGTGTCTATATTTGATATAAAGAGCCGATGATAATTTCAATCCGGCTGGAGCTATTCTATTGGCGTCCGCGAGAGAGAACAGAGTTTTATGTATATCATTGAACTTTTTCATTACGGGGAGATCGAAATGTAATTGTTGGCTGAAAAATATTCGAGGAGCTAACATTGATAGCTTATCTGTTAGTAATGTGAGCTGAACTTATAAATTAGATATCTGTGATTTTGGGATACAATTTTAAAATTTAATAGTGGTCCTCTTTGACCAGATCTGTTTATATAATTTTGAGTATTGTTTATGTGGCAACACGAGTTTTTTATATTCATATTCAAATTAATTTAATTATTAATTGCTATATTAAATTATATACTGTACATATTTCAATTTTTACAAATTTCATTCATCATATCTTAATTAATTTTCTCGAACGATGACTCTTCCAATTTATTTATAACGCCTTTAGGGACCCATTTGATTTTTGGATCAGATTCTGTAGATCTGATTCTCAATTTTATTTGGTAAAATCGATCTGTATGAAGTAATAACATTCTATAAGGCCTTTTATTCTCTGATCGACCGTATGTGTAATCCCCAATTATAGGGTGACCGATAAATTGACAATGGACACGTATTTGATGTCGTCTGCCTATAATTTTTAATTAAATCACCTCAGTTTGCCAAGAATTTCGAGTTAGCGAGTGACAACAAAAACTAATATATTGTCATGACATCGATTTTATAAATGTACAGATTTTTTAATATATTTTTAATATACCTATTTAATTCTACTCTCCAAAGTATATTTTTGATAAATACTTTTTTCATTATCGGTGCTTCCGATCGCCCACAAGTAGTTCTTTTGACTACATCGCTAGTGGGGGAGTGATGTGGGAATCTAATAGGCGGCGACATTTGTTGAAATAGCTAGTTAGAGGCGTCCGTTAATCACGTGATCCTTTAATCATTTTTTGGAAATTTTTTGATTCTTCCTCTTCTTGGTGATATTCAAACTTTCCACCAACCCCCTCCCCTCAAACATTACGTGTATTTTTAGTTACGAGAAAAAATAGTAAAATTTTTGAATTTTTGTTTGAAAATGTTAGATTTTTTTTTTAAATTCTGATAAAAAATAAACACACGTGATATCCCTCTCTCGCCTACGTGATATTTTGTGATTTTTTGTCAAACCCCCCTTTCCCCTAAAAACCTCACGTGATTAATGGATGCCCTCTAAGTAGTGAGCTGATCTCAAAGAAGAAGATTAGATGTTCTTGTCAAATAATTTTTTGTCATTCATATGATTATTAATAATTAGTGATAATTCCTTACAAAATTTATATAATCAAATGTTTATTTTAGCATATTTTTTAACTTTTCGTATAGTTATTGTAATCGCAAAAAAAATGAATAGAAAATTTGTTGGATATTTTTACCTTTTACCATGACCTTGGCACATGCCATTAAAAAAATTGGTATAGGTGTGTGTATAGTATGTATGTATATGCTGACAAAATTTTTCGTCGATGGTGAAAATTTATGGATATCTCTACATTTGCAAATCTTTTGAACATTTTGGCGTATCTAAAAAAAAAACAATGCATGTGTGCATAGTATGTGTTTTGCATGTATGGGTGTATGTATGTGTGGATAGAATTTTCCGTCGACGATTTCGGGAGCACAGATCATCCTATTTTAATGATTCAAATTGGTGCATGTCATTGTACAACATTTTCTTTGATATCACGTTTTTATTTTTGAACAGCAATCACAATTTAAAAGTTCTATAAGCTGTTATGATGAATCTTTTTCTTAACAATGTAATTTTTAGAAGAGATTTCAACATCTCACCAATTTATATTTGATATACATATTTTAATTATTGTTCTTATTGTTAGAATTTATCTAATACTAGTAATATAGTATTAATAAGCTGCAGCAAAGCATAAGGAAGACAATTTTTGCTTGAAAACAAACAACAAATATTTTAGATCGAGTTTAAAACTCAAAAAAAAAAATAAATAAAACGATTTTATTTTGAAATAAAAACGTAAATAAGTATCATGTATAAATTTTATGAAAATACAAAGATTTAACTTAATTAAATTAAGATCGTATGCTGCATTTTAATTACCCAAAACACTAGTCTTTGGTTGGAGTGACAATTTTGGAAAAAGCATTCAACTTCAAAACGTTGTATCAGTATAATGCATAATTGTTTTTATGTGTTTTTATTCAAATTAGTATAGATGCATCTCACGTACGTCAAAATACATAAAAAATCCGCTCTTGATAGTTCGTTATCGCCTTCGTTGCATTTTTTTGACATTGCAAAGCGTCGAAATATTTCATTGATGTCAAGGCGGTTCTCGAAGCGTCCGCGATTAATTTCAACGCTCGTACGAGTGTTTATTATTTCTTGTCTTTTTAGTATTTTTTCTCATCTTATTTGCCTTCAAAATGAGTCATCTTATATTGATGTCGTCTTTAGCTCCTTAAGCGAGAGTGAAGTTGTGTACTGGTATCGAGCAAACGAGTGCACTTCCTACTTGCGAGAAGAGGCAACTAATGAACTCAGACACATGTAGCGTATTAATGAGTGCAATACGAAACCGCATAACTAATTCGGTCTTAAAAACGAGATTGTCGCAGTAGCGCCTCTTTATTCAATTTGATCTATTTGAAACATTAATGGTAAGTCGACACAGTTTCGCGATTTTATTCATAGATACTTTGATAATGATTTTTATCTTTATTTAGAAATATATAAAATTTTAAACTAGTGGGGCGCATGGCTTCGTGCCTTAAGGCAAATTGCTGGAATTTCCCGTACCAAACATTATTATTTTTTTAAAAACGATTAACATTTTTGAAAAAAAAAATTACTTCGAAGAAATTAGATTTTTGAGAAACTACAAATTTGACAAAAAAATACTTTTTTTTTAAAAAAAATTTTTCTTTATTTTGACATATTTCGGAAATTCTGAACTTTTTTTTAAAGCAATCGTACTGCTTTAACTGCATAGAGACGAAATATCGAAGCGCGTAAGCGCCACGCCGCCGTCTAACGGATAAACATTGGTACGGAACCCATAGGAATGTAAACAAAATTTATACTTATTGTTAAAATCTCTATAAAATATCTGATGATTTGATGTGCATATGTCTAATGATTATTTTTGACCGCCAGATGGCATTTTTTTTACTATTTTAACTAGATCTCCAAAACCGCTAGACCTGCCTACATGAAAATTTGATCAATTATTCATCTTGTCAATACAAGTAAAATGTTTTTGGAATTATTAAAATGACACACGCAAACACACGTACACACACATACATCATTTTTTTCTAAGGTATACCAAAATATTCAGAAACCTTCGAAACGCAAAGATATATAAAAATTTTCATTTTCGATTTTTTTGCGATTACTATAACTTGTTTTAAGAGAGCGGAGCGTCCGATTTGAATAATTCAAAAAACATTTTACTCATATTAACAATATGAACTACTGATCAAATTTTTATGACGGCAGGTCTAGCGGTTTTGGAGATCTAGTAAAAAAAGTAAAAAAATGCCATCTGGCGGTCAAAAATGATCATTAGACATATGCACATCAAATTATCAGATATTTTATAAAGATTTTCACAATAAGTATAAATTTTGTTTACATTCCTATGGGTTCCGTACCAATGCTTAATTTTTTTCAAAAATGTTAATCTTTTAAAAAAAAAAATTTTTAGTACGGAAAGTTCCAGCAATTTGCCTTAAGCCACGATGCCATGCGCCCCACTAGTTTTCAGTTTTAATCCGAATAAGCATAACTTATAATTTTTCCAGCAATTCACACTTTGCTGTCATTATGTATGATTATAATTAAATCGACGTTAATTTATTAAATTCTGCGAAATCGTAATTGCTTGTTCAAAAATATATCACGAATATACTCTACATTTTATTGCTGCATTTGATTTATTGCTACTTCTGTATTATAGTTATTACTGTATTTGCATTATTCCTGTTTTAGAAAGTTTACATTATATTAGATTCTGTATTTATTTGTATTGTTTATCTCTTCAAAATAAATTGGGCAAAGACAACAACATCATGTTAGATGGTTTTCCACATTGAACAGCAAAATTTATGGTAATATAAATTATATCTTATTAACCATTTATATGCATCGAATAAATAACACTTAATGTGTTTCCTTAGGATCTATACTGCATCGTTCTAACAGCTGGCAAAGTGTCAGTTTCATTCAGGATAATGCATGCCATTTTAGATTTGTCCTCATGAATATATTTCTCAGTTGGATAAACATGTGTTTGTTCGCGAAAATATTAATAGTTAGAAAGCGTGTGATGAACTCTGCGTAGGTGATGCACAAATAGTTTGCACGTGGGAGGATAAATGGTCATTATGCATTAACGTCTTCTTGAGGAAAAATGTCTTCACGGGGATAAAAATGATTTCCAAGAATCATTTACCATTTGAAAACTGTGTTTTTGTAACTTAGATTAATTTCGATCTAAAAATATCATTGGCTTGAGAACTGGCAGCTGATGCAGACACAAAAGAATATTTTGGTTCGGTTGAAATTCCTTGAAGTTATATTTTGCGTTATTTATTTATTTGCGTCTTCAAGTTCAATCAATTAAATCCATATGGCTCAGTATTGAATCAAGCTGCATCTTGCCAAGGATATTAAAATCATTGCAAATTACAATTACAACAATTATGTGGTGACTGAAACAAATGACAATGAAATGCGTAAAATTATGCAAGAACCTTATGTTCGATCGATCGTTGCTAGTAAGTAATTGCATGTGTTATTATTGAGGGCACGCCAAGAGAACTAAGTGAGTTTAAGGCAAAAACGAGGAAAACAAATCACTGAATGACATTGTCTCGAGTACTTGTGGTGTATGGCATCGTGTCTTAATGCAAATTGCTGGAACTTCCCGTACCACAACAAAATATTCCAGAAATATTAAATGTTTTCAAATAGATTATTATAAATACTGCCAACAATTATATAAACTGAATCGCAAAGTTAAAATTATTTATTTAAAGTATATAAGTGAGCTTCAGAGCTTTAGCTAGAATTAAAATTGAAATCCGAACTATTTTCGATATACAAAAAAAAAAAAAATTGGAAAAAAACATTTAAATTTTGAAATAAAAATCAGAATCTCAAAAGGAATCGTTTCGTAAACACAAGCATGTTCTTGCCAAAAACTTTTTTTTGAAACATTCAAATCGGTTAATCCGCGCGTACGAAAACGTGGACAAAAAATTGCGGACACACAAAACACATGACCTAGCCAAGACGCCCTTTACATGGCACCAAAACACATGATCTAGCCGAGAACAAAACCCTAGCCAAGACGCACTACTTATGCCTCCTTTATCAAAATCAACTGCGAAGCGAATTGTTTTATCTCGCGCTCGTAAATACTGCTAGAATTTTGACTATATATACGATGTTCGGTTTCGGTACATATGGGTCTGGTGCTTCTTGGGAAACCTATAAAAACTCGTAACATGATGGCCATAGAAATAAGATGATCGAAGGATCGATAAACGAGAATTCGTTCACAAAAATACCACAGAAGCAAGGTTGACCCTTCTTTTGATGTTTAAAATTATATTTTAAACTAGCTGTAAGTGGAATTCTGTCTTAAGGCAATTAGGGCATCGTGCCTTAAGACAAATTGCTGGTACTTCCCGTACCGCAATTCAAAATTCGAGTAATTAAAAATAATCAAGAATAATAATCAATAAAAGTTGATCAATGATTTGAAACTTTTAATAGAATTTCGAACCATATTAAATCATTCTATCTTAAATCATGTTCATTTTTGACCGCCAAATGGCTCATTTTTTTACTCTTTTCTCCATATCTCCAAAGTCGTTGGACCTGCCGTTCCAAAATCCAAAACAATACAAACAAAATGTTTTTTGAATTATTCAAATGCTTTAAAAATTATTTAATACCTATTTTCAATTCGTGTTTACTTATACTGAATATGTCTTTATATCTAGTATTTAGGGTGCCCGTGAAGTTTCAGTATTCGCTTATTGGTCGTATATACTTTTTTAAATATTTTCATTGAGCTCAGCTACATATTGATTTTTATATAACTAAATCGATCTATGTATTTCTTTTTTATTTATTTTTTCTCTTTATTTTCATTTTGCTAATGAAAATTTTATTTACGACCCGCTCGCCATTCGCATCGTTACTCAATCAAGAGATTATATGGGTCGCGATTTATATGTTCACAGTACTTTATGATATAATCTTATTTCACGTGTCATTTGAAAATAATTTATTGACATTTTATGCATTTACCTGTTTATAGCTGCTAAATAACATAAAATATTTTATTATGCCTTCGGACTTTCTTGGTTTTCTTATTGCGAATATATAAATCTAGGACAGCGATATTGTATTTTGCGTTAAATTTCGAATTGCACCATTTAGGAAGTAGTGGATAAAATGGTTATAAATAGGTTTTACGATTTTATAAAGTTATATTTGGATTAATAAGTGGATAATAAATGATAGCATAAATAATACTGTGGGTGTAAATGTTTAATGATACTAGTATTTTTGGTGTGTATTATTATTACAAACTTCCGGAAGGAGAAGTTTGTTTTCACGAACACATCCGACTTGCTAATTTCATGTTTTTAGGAAGTTTCAAGTCATTCTGAATAGATTGAGACTAACTTTGGAAAATTATGTGTGTGCGTATATGTGATCCGGTTTTTTGACATTTTGTCGAAATTTTCTCAAAAACGGCTGAACCGATTTTAAAAATTTAAAAGCCGTTTGATTTGGCTTTATTTGATCAGGACTAGTGTTTATCAGTTTTACACAGCGATACGGCCAAGCTATTTTTTGTAATTACCAGAAAAGTGCAAAATTTTTCGTCCACGTTTTAGCCAAAAATCTTGATTTGTTTTTAAAAATTCAAAAACTGTTCAAAAGATGTTGGTTGGTTCTTCGTAATTAAACACTAGATTTTTTTTCGAGTTCATTGTGTAAGCGAATATCTTAAAATATCATAGCCCTACGAAAAGTGGTTAAAATTATAAAAATTCATTAAAGCTTAGAATTATAGGCCGCGTATAGTACATACAAGTTTTTGTAAACATATTAAATTTAAAATCGCATTGATTGATTTTTTTATTTTATATCAGAAACTTCATAAATTTTGTATCTAATTACGTAATTTTCAATTATTATTGATTTGTTCGATTATTCACTCATATGGGAAAAGTTTTAGCAACTTTCCTCGAGGCAAAATGCCACTTACACCTAGTTGAAAATGAGTTGAAAAATGTCTTAGAATAGGTATCACGACAGAATTAATATAAATTAAATCTGAATTATCGATTTAGCCGATTATTTACACATATGGAGTAAGTTTTAAAAACTTTTTTCAAGGAAAAATGCCACTTACACCTAATTGAAAAACGAGTTGGAATTTTTTTTAAGCAGGTATCACAACAGCATTGATATAAGTTAAATCTCTTAATTATTGATTTAGTCGATTAATTACACATATGGGGAAAGTTTCAGCAACTTTCCTCAAGGAAAAATGCCACTTATTCTTAGTTGAAAATGAATTGGTAAATATCTTTTGGTGTCACGACAACTTTAATATAGGTTAAATCTTAATTCTTGATTTAGACGATTATTTACACATAAGAGGAAAGTTTTACCAATTTTTTTCAATGCAAAATGCCACTTACGCCTAGTTTGTAAATGAGTTGAAAAATATCTTTGTATAGATATCACGTCATCATTAATATAGGTTGAATCTTAATTATTAATTTAGTCGATTATTAACACATATGGATGAAGTTTTAGCAACTTTCCTCAAGGCAAAATGCCGTTTGTACCTAGTTCGAAAATGAGCTGAGAAATATCTTTGTACAGATATCACGACTGCATTATTATAGGTTAAATCTCAATTATTAATTTAGTCGATTATTTGCACATATGGGAAAAGTTTTAGCAATTTTCTTCAAGGCAAAATGCCACTCGCACCTAGTCGGAAATTTTTTGTACTGATCACGACAGCATTGATGTAAGTTTTTATTAAGATATGTTTAATCTAACTTTTGATCTTTAAAAAGATTAACTCATAAATTTTGCATAATCATTCAAGTGATCTATATGACAATATATACATATATGTATGTATAAGTATATTTATTTATTATATGTCGGTGGTTTCTATTGAGAAAATATAGCAGGACTTGTCTAAAATTGAAACATATGGTATAAATATGTACATATGTAAAATAATCTTTGAATAAACCTGTGGATTTATTAAGCAAATCACATACTCTATGAGTAAGTACATATGACAAATCCTTGTATCTATTAGCGCAAACATTCAAAAACACAAGTTATAAATAACATAACGCTTGTTCTCGTAGACATTTATCTGGATTATTGATTTTTTTCAGAAATATTACCATATCTAGATAAGTTAACCGTTCTATTAGTTCTCTACATATTTTTTCTCAAACTCGTGCTATTGCAATAGCAATTGCGAAGTAAGCACTGGTTTTAATCCGTATCGCGTTATACAAAATAATAAAAAAACTGGTTTCTCATAGATCTGATTTATTACTGCCAAGCCAGAGCCGTTGAATTATTTTTAAATACCCATTTTCATCAAAAATTCTATATTAAAACTCTCTTCACTGACCATTATGAACTTGACCTCCATGGTCGTAATCAGCGTCACGATGCGTCTGCAGCATAAATATTTACATTTTGCATTTTTATTTCGGGCGACCGAGATCGAATGTTTTATGAGTTTTTCTCGGTAAAACAATGATATTTATAATAATAATAATAAATGAAGAAATCGTTAAACTCGTTTACGTTATATAAATGTTTTATTTTTATTCGATGCGCATCCGAGCGCGAAGTTCAAGACGGCACATGATGAAGTAACTATATTTTCCATGCGAATGCCAAGGAGTAGACACTATGTAATATTATGTTTTCAATGACACGGATTACGTAGATATATTATTGAACATTGTCCGAATGATATCCGACGTATTTACACACTATAATAATAATATTTTTCAAACTCATACCGTATTTGTAAGTTTATACCTACTTATATGAATGACTCCATCTACTTGCAGATAGAAGAGAAAACTTTCAAAAGATTCAACATAATTAACAATTAATGTACTGTTTACTGGAGCAGATTCAAAATGATTCTATTTTTTTTCTAATGAAAAAATCTATTATTTTGACATTTTTTTATTCAATTTTATTTTGCAAGTATATGGACTAATAAAGTTGATTACAAATTAGTAAATACTCCCAGTGGCATATCTATTAGAGATAATTAAAATATAATAATAAAAAAAGAAACTAAAAACGAAAGGGGGAGAGGGGAAATTCTCGAACCAGTTTGGATGTATGGCATGCATCTATGGGGTGCTGCTAAAGTCAGTAACATACAAATAATGCAACGATTTCAAAATGAAATTAAAAGGTTGAAGAAATTAAAAAAAGCCTTATTATCTCCCTCCATAGTTCTTGCCTACACTTTTCCCATCTTTTGCACTCCACGATGGCGAACTCTGCATCCGCCCTAGTCGCTCCACCCAAGCAATAGCAATTAGGTATTATAGTTAGTTGTACTATATTAGGTCTCCAGGTATTTTTCTTTTTAGTCTGGTCGGCTGGTCTTCCAGGTATACATGATTTGCTAATTGGTCAGGATGGACGTCTGTTTTGCTTTTATAATTGTTGACAACCATTGTTATTTGTTCTTGAATTGTAGGTATGCCTGTATTATTATTTTGTAAGTAATAAACTTTTTCTGTTCATTTCTCATACAACGCCGTTAAGCCATCTATTCATATGCAAATTCATAATGTCTGTATACGTTAATTTACGAAGATACATAATCAAAGTTGAATTAGGGCTATCAAATTTTAAAACCGTTCATGACACTTCCAAGAAACATATTTCACCGAATGAGTCCAACATATACCGAATGTTCATTTTCAGACAATTATCAACAATTGCAGTTGTTAATTTAGATTCGTTCAAAAGGAGTGTATTTGTGATGTCTTTTAATCTTTATTTATTTGCTAAAGCAATTAAACTAACTAGACTGACACGATGATTTATTGGATTATAAATTTATTAAACTGGGTCAAGAACAATTCGCTTATTTTGAATTTGGCAGACATGAAACGCTGATTAAGAATGAAATGGTAATCACGATTTTTATTGGAGTATCTCATCATCTTCATTGAACGTAATTTAAAATGCAAATTTTTGGCTTAAATATAAGTTTTAACTATTTAAATTATGGATAGCAAAGCAATATATGATAATAATAATAATGCATAGTACTGCCCTAGGGCGAGCTAAGCAAAACTCTAACTCGATTCAGGGAAAAAATGGCGTCTGAGATTTCCCATTGCCATTTCACCGCAGTGCCCAAATTGTGCTATTATCAAATGGAAACATATTTTTGATCTATATTTTCAATAACTAGAATATATTTAGCCGAAAAAATCTGGTATATTTGACAAAAATTTACTAAAACACGATTCAAATAATAACAAAATTTAAACGATAAAAAAGCATTGAGCTGTTATGGTAAATCAAGTTAATCAGCCGATCAATCGATCTGTATTTCTGATGCTGACCAAAATTGTCACCAAATATTTTTAAATAAAAAATCTTTTTTTTTTATTTATTATTCATAGCAAGCTATACAAAGTACATTCAGCTACATTTGTTACAGTTATATATTATTTGACTGCGTGAGAAGGATCGCTATCCTGCGATAGCGCCTTCATAGATGTTATATTTTGTAGTAAATCATTGCAGATTCTTTTTTTGAGACGCTTTGGTGGTAAAGGCTTGAGCAGATCTAAAGCTAATACGTTTGGATGACGACGAGCTTTGTATCTGGTGAAGTAAAGACTAATTTCTTCTTCTATAGTTTGAATTCTGAGATCTTGATGTATCAACCAATTGGGAACGTATTTTGGAGCGTTCACGATTTTTTTCAAAATTTTATTTTGGAACCTTTGTAGAATAGTTATGTTCGATTTACTGGCCGCACCCCATAGTTGTAGGCCGTAGGACCATATTGGTTTAATAATTGTCTTGTATATTAGGAGTTTATTTTTTATTGAAAAATCATTTAATAATAAATTAAAAATAAAATTTAATACTAAAAAACAATTGTTAAGTAGTAAATATTATCAAAGACACAATTTTGCAACCATGCAAGTGATCAGTCCTGTACGTTTATCAAAAGTGCAAGGTTATGCTTCTCTATTTTTATTATCCAAAATCTGTATATAACCACGATTGCCAAAGTAAGCAAATTTACACGATAAAATTACCTCGATCTATTATCGTAAACTAGGTTATTCAACCAATCAATCGATCTTTGGCAAATTTGATTACTTTAATTGATATGTTGTCGAACTGAATTTAGTTCAGAACGGAATAGTAGAGTGCGCGGTTATCATCTATTCTCCGGCTTCTTTGCTTGTAAATAAATGCCACTGAAAATAGTATAGAGAACACAAATGTACACCAACTATTTGAGACGAGACACGTTCTTCTCGTTAGTCTACTATTATTGCTATCAGTCGACACAATTGGGCGGACAGAATAGTTTGTCAGTTAAAATTACTTCACTAATTCACTAATTCATTTACGATGTCGATCACGCCTTGTTTTACTAGGAGTTAAATTTGTGTTTTTTAAAGCAAGACGTAATTTTTTGTGTAATACAGCACTGCGTTTCAGGTTTTCTGTATTTTCAGAATCTTTAAACTAAATAGTTTTCCGTTAAAATTACTTCAATAATTCACTTTTTGAGTAATTCATTTAAGACGTAGATCAAGCATTATTTTATGAGGAGATAAATTGCTAATTTCTAAAGAAATAAGAAATTTTATGTAAGTTATATTAATCGCGAAAAAATTGAAAACGAAAATTTTTGCATATCTCCACGTTTTAAGTCCTTCTTAACATTTTGGCATACCTTAGAAAAAATGGATGTGTGTGTATGTGAGTGCATGTGTAGTATGTATGTATGTATGTTTGTTTTTCGTCGATGATTTCGAGAGCACGGATCAACCGATTTGTGTGATTTAAAAATCATTCGATCCCTATTGATGGTAAAACACACTGATTCAAAAAAATGTTCCAAGCTTTTAAAAATTTAAAATTACAGTTCGGGAAGTACTAGCAATTTGCCCTAAGGCACCACTACTTATTTACTTATTTTTGACCAGCAATCTCAACTATGATTATTGAGCTTTTGTCATGTTATTCTGGTTGAATTTTTTGCAGATGAAATAATTTCTACTTTTTTTGGTATGCTTATATTTGTCAATCAAAATATACATAATTTTTTAAGACAATATGCTGGTCTTTGTGCTTTTAAAGAGTTTATCTCCTATGAGATACCTCATTTTTTAACATGTTATTTTAGATCGTATGGACTGTTTTTAATCTTTGAGAAGAAGATTATTATCTTTACATAAACTCATATTAAGGTCTCTATTTTCAAGCAACAACTGATATCACTACTGCTTGATATCAAGCCCAGCGAGACGGAAATGGTGCTTAACCTTATTGGTTGCAACACAAAAGCTTTTTCCACAAAACCAGGAGCAACCGAGAATGTTCTATTTTTTAAATGTCAAAATTTGATAACATTTATAGATTTGGGTAAATTCTATTATAAAATGTATGATACATAAACCATTAATAATATTCGACTTTTGTACCTAAAATTTTTGGAATAACGCGGAATAATAAATATTCGGTTTCTTTTTAAGGTTTATTCTCTAAAACTGATAAAAGTTGTAAAAAATTTTTTGTCCTACTTTCATAGTAGGTACTATATTTAATTTAAAAAATCATTGAAAATAAATACTATTTGTATAGTAAATACATGTTCAATTATATATCAATAGTTACATCAGTGAGAAAAATCGAGCTTTGTGCTTAAATTTTTGATTAACACCAAATATGTTCAATTTTGGTATTGGTTTCATGTTATTTTCAATTCAGAATAATTGACAAAATTTAAGATTTTTTTGTTATACTTTCGCATAGTAATATATTTATTTTAAAAAAATCATGAGTAACTATGTTTTTCCATCAAAAGACCTGCAACTATCCGTTTATTTAGTAAATTTAAGGACACGAATTTTAAACATAAAGACATACATAATTCACAAATAAAAACTAAAATAAATTAAATATTTGGCATTTTCTCAAATATACAAATTCTGCAAATTGAAATATAAAATAATAAATTAGATTAAGAATTGTTAATTTGTAGAATACAAGAAAAAATTGTATTAAAAGTAAGAAGGAAAAAAATGAGTTTAGTTTAGAAGATGAGAAGAACATATTAAGAAACAAGAAGATGAATGAAAATCAGTTGAAAGAAAAATTAAATAGAAGATTAGGATATAAAAAGGGATAGTATATATGATATATGATATAAAAAATATATATGTAAGAATTGTATAGAATATGCTGAAAAAAAATATGAATAATGTATGTGGCTAAAAATGCTGTAAAGCGGAGGCCAATAAAATAAAAAAAAATGCTGCAAAAGTTATCATATTTTAGTCTACAATGAAGATATCATTATAGTCTATAATGAAGTTACAACGAACATGTAGATTATATGTACAATAGTAAATCTATGTTCAACCAAATATCAATAGTTGCATATTTCTATAAATAGATGAATTAGCTGAAATTTGACTATTGCCAAATCGATATTTCAAAAACGCAAATGCAATTTTGTTTCTTGTAACAGCCAGAATATTTTCGAGTAGCAATAATCATGATACTACCTTACACTGATAATATTCATATTACTACCTTACACTTTATGGCCAGTGTGATTTCTCTCTGCGGCCTGTAAGTTCGTATTGACACAAATTCTTCTTTACACAATATCAAATGTCATATAACTACATTTATATTTTAATCTTGAAATGTATCTACCCGTTGTAATAAGATACAAGACGGTATACCATAACGCCGAATTAAGACAATCGACTGATAAATACCGACGCATGTGACATATGTATGTCGTACTAACAATAAGCACATGTTGTCAGTCGGGACGTTGTCATCGGCATCTGGGTTTCTATTTGCGGGTGGAGACGGGAATGAAAATCTTATTTGTGTGCTAATTGATGGAAATGGAATGTTTTCGGATAAAAATAATTAATCTTGGAACAATATAGATGGTGCCGCATGATGCGCGGGAAAGATCAGAGTCAGAATTGCCGTTGAACAAGTACTTGTAGGATGACTCAATCACTGAAATCAAATTCTTGGAGTGGACGAAAAGGAAGTTTTTGGATGTGATTATAAGTTATGATCTATTTTGAAAAAAAAAATTACATTGTCTAAGGAAATTAGGAGGAACACCAAGAAATAGAATGCTGATAATTACAGACTTGGGATATAAGAGAATATTTTTATTAATTTCTTTTACTAGTTTTACATCTATCCGAAAAGGACAACAAGACCTCGGGAACAAAAATGAAGGCCCAAAACCATCTGACATATGACGTTGACAATGACTTCGAGATTGATTAAAATTATCTTCTTTCTAATACTGGCCTTGGTATAGACTTCTGTTCAGTATAAACTATCTCCATCCCCAAATTCCAGTTTTTACTATTTTCGAAAAAACTGAGAATATAAAAAAAGTTGTAATTTTTGTCAGGCAGAGAATTCTCCTCAGTTTCCATCCTCCGCGGAACTCCTGCTAGAAATAAAACAATTCGGTTGTTTTTAACTTTCAATGTTTTTCTGTATACTTAAAACATTAGTTAATAATTTATAAAAAATGCATAGTTATTATTTACCCTTTTAGGGTCTTTCAAAAATCACATGAAATTCCTATGGACTAGAATACTCCCTTAGAGCGAATTTTATTCTGTATGATCAACGACGATAATTAACTTTAATTAATGCATTTTCTTCTATAAAATAATTACTAAACAACTATAGAGATCAGTTTCCAAATCAAACGTCTTATTAAAAAAATGTTTGAGTTCAATGTTCTAAATTGGTTATAAAGACATCAGCACGCTTACTTCTATTGACAAATTTAAAACATGTCACTTAAACATAATTTTTTTTTCTTTAATATATCGATCTGTGTATGTATGCATGAGAATATATCCTTTCGACATGTGTATAATTTGACGGAAGTTTCTTTAGCGGAAATAAAAATGACCATTTCTATAGTCGTGATGAGAAATAAACAGACAAACATTTGAACAAATTTCATTAGGCAATATCTTCTTTCATTAAAGACATTGGCACTCTCAAGAGACTATTAGCACACTTGTGGACTATATTAGACGAACAGCTGATAAAGACATCAGGAAACAGTTTTTTTTGCTGATTTTTTTTTTATTATTATATTTGATATATATCTGCAACTGTTCAGTTCAGAACATTTAGTAAATGTGATAATTTACAATAGTTAGTTGGACAAAAGACATTGTATTAAAATAATGCTACGTTGGCAAACCAACTAAATAGTTGAGTTCCTCTTTTATTAAGGATGAACCAGAACGCCGACAATAGCTATTACATTTTTAATATTTTGAACAAAATTAGTGTGATCTTACCCTAAGATGTGTATCAGAAAATTTTATAAGATACTAACAGATTATAATAATACAAATGCTTTGCTTGACACGTTTTAGGAGAAAATTCTAGTTTTGCTTGATTTATCTCTGATGCTCAATTGTCAGTAATTTATTATTTATTGTTATTAAGAATTGTATTTTTTTAAAATTCTTATCATGAAAAGAATTTATATTCTTTCGCTTAAAAATACTGATTCAATCTTATTTCTCAATAGATAAGGCAGTAGACTAATGACTGGTAATGGTCAGGTGATATGGTAAAGGTTTTGCTAGCCTAACAATTTTCAATTTTTCTCTAATCAATCCCAGCTCTTTTCCTACATAAAAAGATAAAGTATTTAAGCACACATGAATGAAATTCATTCCTCGGACAGTGTCTTGGACGAGTATGAGAACATATAATATGGGCGCAACTTGATGCAAATGAAATTGTGAAACAGAGCCATACGTTACAATACATTTTACATTTGCATACATTGTGAATAATGTATGTATTTATATTTGTTCTATTATTCAAACTGGCAGTAAGTATATTATATAATTATGCATGCGTAATAGAAACGTCGTTTGCCAGACCGTAATTCTATTAGAGGAATGACAATTTTTTACTGATAGTTAAAGTTTTTTTCTCTATTTCAACCTACAACTTTACAAGGTATGATTTTATTTTTTCAGTAATTGTTTAGTACCCCAACATAACTAGCTTTCATTCTTTCCTTATTTTAGATTTTTTCGGGGTAGATCCCAACCCCGGCCAGCTCGTAATAATTCAAATATTGAAACATTCTCTTGTGTATTCTGGAGTAGCTAAGCTTCGAAAATATATAAAAAATTAATTTCTTATATCTTCTATACTAAAGGGCTGTATCCCTTTACACAACTCTACTTTAAATTTCTAACTCTCTGAAGGTAGAGTAAATATAAACATAATTTAATAATCAAAATTGCATACAGACAATTATCAATTATTTAAACTATTATTTTCGTATTCTTATTCTTCATTTTACGATACGTAAAATATGTTCATTCATAAATCGTCACGATGACTTTGATATTGTCAATGGTATTCATTCCATACATTCCGCGTTTCGCTATGCTTCGAAAGTGTGCTTGAAATATTTTCTTACAATATTTACTATTCTATTAATATGTAGTTATCAACAAGTCCCTTAAACGCAAAATACTTTTCGTTCACCGCATATATGTAAACATACATTGTGTCATAGACATTACGATATCACATTCATGGCCAAAAGAGCGATCCCAGTTAATTTCGAGATGAATAAAATATTTGTGACGCCATCGTTTTACGTTTGGAAGCTGGGAAACGATGCAGAATTTATGGTTTAATTTGCTCCATAGGCTGCTAATGTCTTTATTCATTAAATTTCTTTGTTAAATTTTATATCTTAATATTTGCACTAATTCCATCCTGAACATCAGCAGATTTCACTTAAAAAATGTTTAAATTGAATGCCAATTCATTGGGGTATAAATTGTCTGGGTATGTTGTTAAAAATGTCAAAATCTTAATCCAATATTAGGTCTGTTTTCTCAAATATTTCTAACAATCAGCTTATAGAACATATAAAAGTAAGAGTTTTGATTGCTGTTGAAAAAAAAATCAAACAATAATGCGGTGCAGCAAATTAGTCAATTTGTCAACTTTCTGTAGAAGTTCGCATTGTACCAGAAAATCCAATTCCCTAATTTTGTTTTCTCAGCGCTTGAAGTCATTCTGTATTGTTTGATACCAAAATTCAGAAAAGTGTATGTGTTTATGTGTATGTAAGCCACAAATTTGATTTTTTGTCTACGTTTTCTAAAAAACGTCTGCGCTGTTTTCTACCATTTATGACGATTGGCCGAGCCGATTTTTGATAATTATCAGATATATACAGAAGATTTTGTCCAATTTTTAGCCAAAAAATCTGAACTGATTTTGAAAATTAAAAAAGTGTTCTAAAGATAGCAGTTGGGAATCTTGCTGATTAGTTTCTGGTGCAAATCTGATCTATAATTAATTATTGAAAAAAATGTGGATTAGTCTCACAAAACTAACTAATTGGAGCATTTTTGAAAAAGTCAACAAAAGGTCGAATACTGGCCCACAATATAATAGAAAGCAAATTTGCGTCAAAAATTTTGTTGATTCACTTATGATTTTTATTTGAGATGCATTTTTACTTTCAATTTTCAAAGAATTTTAAGAATTTTGAAGAGAAAATGTTTCTTAAATTGTTTCAAATTTTATTTTAGTTATACACACAATAAAGAAGTATACTCACGTCCGTATATACACATGTATTTAAATCGTTAGGTTTCGATTGAACCATTATTTACAAGGACGAAATGACGACATCTCCTTCGAACTTCTTAAATTATTAGTGCCATATTTGAAAAGGCCAATAAATAACTCCAAATATAAATAACACTTGTTGTAAGCCATTTACATATAGCACGAATGAATAGCAAATTATAGTATAGTATATATGCACATGTTGTATAAAGTAACATATTTATGCTATATTTAGACAAACACATCATTACAAATAAGTATTTGATAATTGTCATCGCACATCATCATGCTGTATTCGATTTTCTCACCAATATTAAATTAATAATTTTAAATAGTTTGCACATTGGGCACATGGGCACATTTTGAACTGTAAAATTACACCAGAGCTTTTTATAAATGACTGAAACATATATATTTTTATGTAGGTTTTTTTAATTTAAATTACCATTTTATGATATTGGTGAACAAAGTTGGCTAGCATTTATTAGCCCCTGAGACTACGGTTTGCTAGTCTACGTTTTTTATCAATACACCACTGCTGGCTCTGTATTTATCCTTAATTATATTCTTTTCTAAATATTGCTAGTTTAAATAAAAACTTCAATTTCAAATTTTTGCTATTATAATTCAACCATCGTAAGCCAAACACGTGCGTGACTAGTATAGATTTTGTTTGAATTTGAAGTATGTTTTGTCGTAGACGAGGAGAGCAGTTTTCATTAACAACTGTGTAATAGAAAGACAGCTGATCAATATTTAGAAATATCATAATGAAGATTTAAAATTTGCCTGAAAATACTAATCAATTTTATATTAATTTTACCCCGAAAGAGGAGGTCTCATGATTTATGATCCTCATTTGGACTCTATTCTGATGTGGGTCTTGAGACCTAAAAAATCTACGTCATGAATTATTATTTATTTTGAGTCCTATTCCACAATATCAATATATAAATAATCAATTTAATGTTTAAGTATTTTATATTATTATATACATAAATTTTTAATTATAATAATTTAAAACGTTTTTTTTATAAACGAACCATTTCCTTTCAAAGAATATTTTTCTCTTAGCGACATCTATTTTTCAACTGGGCCCTATTCCTTCCCTTTTCTATTTGATATTTTGTGACTCATCTAGTTGACCTTGAAGAGAGAATTCAGACTCCGACGATCGTTGGTATGGCAGTAAAAGGAACGACTTGTAACGGATAACATATAATGCTAATTTAGGTTTCCATATTTTAGATTTTAAATTATAACACACTGATGATGAGACAAACCTAGTTTCGAAACGTTTGTAAAATTATTATTTAATAAATTAATGCAAAACAGAGTGTTGTTCGTTCATATTTCTAAATTAATGTCTATCCACTCAGAATACATTTGTGTGGCTTATTTACAAGGTGGCGTGATGAAATTAGTATTTTTATAATTTTCTATATATTAAATAATTATCTTTTTTTTCTTAATTTTGTGCCCAACTATCTGTCTAGAAATGAGACAGCAAGGCCGGACATTCGACACGGTTACAAAGACGGTAGTTTACTTATTATTATTCCTCTTAAGGCGCTGAAAAGTGAGATCATGATGACCCCAGTTCTAATTTCGCTACTTGCCTGATATAGATGTGATTTTGCTTTAATAATTGATATCGAATAAATGGATTGAGGTGATTATTGAAGCTTAAATTGAAAATATTTATAAAAATCTGGCCAGAGAACTCCGCGAAAACAATTTCAGAGCTTGGATTGAAAAAGTAGTTTATTCTGCATTAATCTCCGACAGTCACAATCAGATGGTTTGTATTTATCGAATTTATAATTATTGTTGTTAGTAAAATGAAGTTCTGTGAAAATTAAATTATTTTAGCTACGTCAAATAATATTTTTTATTTTTGTTCAAATACAAAAGATCTATTAATCCAATTCTTATCAAACTAAGCCATCGAAAGAAAACTTATTGATGCTGAATTCTGTACTGAATGTAACACATTGTATTTATAAACGAAAATTTTTGATAATTTTATACACGAATCTTTTAAATTTATTATACTATGTTGTTGATTTTGTCCCGCATTTGAACCTATCATCAATTTTTTTTTTAAATTTTCTATTTGTGAAAGCAATAATTATTAATTTAGAAGTAATATATAATACTATATATTATTATTATTATTATTTATTTTTAATAAAACTATTTGATTTGTTGTTATTTTGATAGGTTTTTACGGAATCTATTAAATTTTTGTGAAAGTAATACAGCAATCAAGCTATTTTGTAAATGTATGGTGAATATTAAAGTAAATGAGAAAATTTTAAAATAGTATATTATGCTTAGTACTATGAAATTAATTAATTTTTATATAGCAAATATTTTATATTATGTAGATTCAAGATTCAAATATATTTTATTGCATCATGTAGAGATACACTATAATTAGGTACAAATTTTTCTACTCTACTATAATTGAAATAACAATATGTACATGTAACAAAAAAGAAAAACTGGTAGTAGTTTTCCAAAAAAATTACATCTCTGTGTTTTTCAATAAAATAACCAAAAAATGAGACAAACAACAATTGCAAAAACAATACATAGCCATAGACAATTCTTGGCCCATACAAAATTACATAGAAAAGATTTATTGGGTAGATTAGGATATAGTTTGGCATGGCGTGTTTAGCGAATATTTGGCAAAAGTTTATCAATATGTAAGATGGATTGTACTATAATTCTATAAATTAAATAGTTCACAAACAATTCAAAAACGCCATAACATTAATCGATAATAATCAATTTCCATGATTTATTTTTCAAGTCACTATAAAAGCGCAGTTATATCTTGTTAGCGGATTATTACCCAAAAAATAATCTTAATGAGAGATTTATGGTCCATCCAATATATTTTATCCCCGATGCAAAAAGATCAGTTCATGGACCTCAACTCTTTTCGCAACATCTTTATTTGAAATTGGTCGGTGCAGAACTCATCAAGGCTGTAATTTCTTTTACAAAACCACATAAGACTTAATACAATCTCGTTCGCTCCAAACAGAATATTTTTTTATCTGAAATTATCTCCGTTGAATTATTATTTCACATGACGCTGTACAACTTCATAAAGATGTAACTTTGAAAGATAACGCACGGTTGCACTTAAGATTTGATCATAAACTTTTTACAGCCTCATAAATTCCATTGCAACTGCAGAATGAAAATATACTATACTTCTTGTTAGGAATTTGTATTTACAGATGTTCTATATTTTGAAAATAATCACTTCAAGTTTATCTATTTTTATGGGCATACCAAGGAAAATGAAAACCATGGTAAAATAGATACTTTTTTTAAAAGTTTGAAGGATCGACATATTTTATGGTGTTCGGTTGATGTAGAAATGGTTCTTGGATTCATACTTTTATATTTAATTATGTGAAGTTAATAATTTATCATTCTACATTGTATTGGCTTCTTCTCCTTAACAACAATGAGACAACCCTACGGTTGTTCTATACTACAATTAATAATTCTACATTGCACTGGCTTCTTCTCCTTAGCAGAAAAGAGACAACCCAACGGTTAACCTTTATTTATTTTATATATTTGGGATGAACTTTTTTTTTAAAACACTGCTTTACAGAACGCAACACAAATGTTCCTATTCCCTTTATATGCTATATTTTTATTATTAGAATTTTTTGGAATCTGGCTGAATTTTGCAAATGAAGACAGTGTGTTGGTGGATTTATTAGTATAAGTTCATAGTGATTTGTCTGAAGTAACTAATTATTATTTTCATTAAATTAATCATTGCAGATTTGAAATCATCATTGTTTTGTTTTTTTAACAGCAATCAGAACTTACCACTTACATGAGCTTCGGTAATGAATAACATCCTTTTAATAACATCCTTTTTAGAAGGCAAACCAACAGATGACTTCTCTTTTTGACTTGAAAATATATTTAGATTTCCATTTCCAAATGAAAACGGATATCACTACTGCTTGATATTAGGCTGGCCGAGGAACCTCGAAATTTGTGGTTTTAGGCCAAAGCTCCTACCACGAAAAGATTTGATAATATCAAGGCACACTGAAACCATGATGTTAGATATCAATGTATCATATGAAAAACTATTGTTTACACTATTTAAAAATATTAAAGGTGAGTTTTCAGTTAAAATTAGCGAAGTGGAATTCAGGAAATAAAACCTCGAAGTATTCTATGCTACTGACAGACAAAAAACATTACACATTGGCTTGTTAGAGATGGTCTGTTTCCTATTACAAAGTACGATTTATTGACTCGTTACTATGAGCTTTCGTGATGTATTACATCTTGCTAACAAAATTGTCTAATTATACGCACAGGAATACTAAAAATAAAATGTATATATATATATATATATATATATATATACTAGCTAACCCGGTAACTTTGTTTTACCATGTAAAGTATTTCTAGGAAATTTCTAGTGTACTAAAAGATTACTAAATTATTGTAAGCAAAATAGGAGTTTATGGTAGGAGGGTGAAAATTTAGAATAATATGTGAAAAAATAAGTTTCAGAAAAGTTCTGTGGGTCGACAATCATTTTTTTAAGTTTAATTAAAATTAAGTAAAAAACACATTAGCTGATTGAAAGCAGGAAAAAATATGATTAGATTAATAAAATGACTATTATGAAATAGGAATTTGTGGCAGGAGGGTGTAAATTTAAGGTTGTGTAAATTTTTAAATTTCGCATTAAAAAAAAAAGAATTTTGGTCCCTAAAATTTAAAAGAGATGTTAAAGGTGGACAACCCTTAATTAAAAATTTGTTTTTTAAAGTTAAATTTTAGCTTTTCCATATGATTAAAAAAATCTAAATAGAAATTTAGTGAAAAACCTTCATTGTCTAAAAGCGAAATGAAAAAATATTTGATTACTAAATTGACTATTACGAAATAGGGGTTTATGGCAGCAGTGTAAAAATTTGGTGTTTGGGGTATATTGCATTTAACGTCTGGTAATACTTAGCTATGGCAGCAGACCAAAACAGGAATGCATATTATATTTCAATATATTTTATTAGATATTGTTATAGTTAGTCTTATTATTAGTACAAAAAATATCAATTAGAGAAAAATTATTGAAAGTTATAACAAGTAGCATTGAGCCTTTATGAAAACCATTTCTTTCTGAATACTTACTGTTAGAGTTTCTGAATATTTTTCTAAGCGAATGAATATAATTTACTGGTTTATTTTTCTAATACTTGGAGTATTAGAAATCCTGCTAATTTGTGATATTTAATCATCGGACAGTTTCGCTTGATAAATGTTCTGTTCTTGTAGTTTTGTGCACATGTTTCATTTACTCGAGATCATAATCGTTTGCTAATAAACATCATCTCGTGTTTAACATCAGAAGAATTTTTCCGAGGAAACTCCATTGTTATCAATAGTCAAGTCCGTGAGATCGGGTGCCATCTCATCCCTGAGTTGCATACGACTAACAATAAATGCCACCGTTCAGCCTTGGCGCCTCTCCGGCCTATATAACAGAGTAATCCGATACTGTGTGTAGAATGGCATGTTTTTGTTAATCCGACACTTTATAGAATGTCGGAACATAGAGCCATTGATGATTATTACAAAATGTTTTTGCTTGAGAGACGACCGAAAATAATGTTTTTATGCGTCGGCGAGGGAAAACGCAGCGATCTTTGACTTTTGAAGTTCAGGAGGAAATAGGAATAGATACGATGAGACATAAGGCAAGCTCTTACACTGATGATGAGTATTCTGTAGGAATTCCTATTTACTTAAATAAAGCCGTTTTTATATGTTACCCCTCTCCTTTCCCCAAATCTGTTTAGAAGAGCTAAATGCGACCATAGACAATTTTATGGAAATCCTGTATAAAACATAGTTTGAATGTGGGTCATTTTTGTTATCTTTTGAGGTCTTGCAAATCAATTATCTAATTAGGAGCTTGTATCATACAAACAGAGCTTTAGGCGGATTCACTCAATTTATTTTATTTATTTATTTTAGTACATAGTCTGCAGACCAGCCCAAAATGGTACATTTTAAGTAAGATTCAAAGGACTTATAATTGATGATTAAAAAATTAACTTATACAGATGGTAATTGTTTTATTGATATTTTATGAATATATTTAAAGAACATAGGCACTATTAAGGGCTAATTCTCGGATAAAATAAAAATGTTACGGTAATGCTATATTACGAATTTATCTTCCTATGAGTAGGTATTAAGAAACTCTTAAAAATCTATATATTTGTTGTGCGATCAAGCGTTCTACACATAAAACCTAACTTCACGTATGTGTTATCAAAGAGACATCGAAACGTTGCACTTGGAATAAAATTGTTATTTCATGTTTTGTAGGTTAGGTTTTATGTGTAAATCACCTGATTGTACAGCAAATCCGTAGCTTTTTGACAGTTTGTTACTACCAACTCATATGAACGTAGACCCGCAACATAGAATTACCATAACATTTTATATTTTATCCGAGAATTGGCCTCGTACTAAAAAAGCAGCATTAGGATTGAAAATATTTGAGTTCATGAAGAGAATCTAGGAACGTTAATTGCCAATAAATAAATAAAAATAAAGAAATAATTAAATAAAAGAGTGCGAGTTAGGAATTTAAGGATAATCTATGACATTGTTTCAAAGTTTTATAAAAATAAAATACTGTCAATTAAACGACATATGGCCAGAGATAAAATTTTAAATTCATTTTTTAGCAGATTGTGATCAATAAACAAAATAACTTTTAGGTAAAACTTTATGTGCTCTTGAATATAGATATTTCAGAATTTTTAGTAAAACTTTTTCTATCGTATTGGAAATATGGCTAAGATGAGGATACAAAATAATCCATATATACTCAAGTTTAATTCTATCCTTCGATACTAAATTGTCTATGTTTTACATTTACGACTTTTAAATTTTTACACATCAGTTTGCTCCAAATGTAGATAACATTAATAATAGTTTTTCCTTACTTTTTGCCTAGAATTCAAATATGATCTTACGATTAGCAATCATCAATTTATGTTCATTTGTTTATTTATGCTCATTGTTTTTTAATTGTACTATGCTAGATTAGACGATTGTTGCCATTAAAACAATTTGGTTGAGGAATCCTTAAAATCATAAATACATATCGAATTGTTCACTAAACTAATACACCAAAAATAAATATATGCATCTATACTAAAATTTTTATTGATCATTTACGGGTATATATAACTAATTGTATAAAATTAATAATCCTACAACTTATTTAAATAGATATTGTCTTTGATTATAAATTTGAATTAACAACAATACATATTTTAAAAGACTATAAATTATGTCTTTATTTAAATATATTTGAGAGCACATGTTAAATGATATATGTCAATTAATATTCGGCTAGTTATGTAATAAAGTTTTGTTGTATACAGTTCTTAAATACGCTATTGTTTCTGTGAAATACATAAAAATTAATGGCGTGAACAAATCTCATCTTCATATGCCCAGAACAATAACAGAAGCCGGTATGACTGTAATAAAACAGCAGTAAATCTCATTTAAATTGTATCATCTTGGCGAAATGCGAATATATATATATATATATATATATATATATATATATATATATATATCATCTGCATCGATTCCAATGCATTTTCTAAGTAAAACCGTCTGTCTGATATACATTGTTCTATTATTAATTTTTGGCAAAGAAAACGGTTCACGAGCCGGCCAAGGACTACCAAAATATTATAATTCCGCGACGGCCATTACAATGTTTATATAGTTTGTCAACACATTTTGTTAGAAACACTACATATTCGATCAGTATGAAAATAATAATCATATACACTTGCTATAAATATTTTGCTAGTACCAAAATAGTTAGTCCATGGAGAAATAGGAAGTCCATGCAACGAGGCAATTTCATATTCTAATCACATAAGGTTTTTACATACTTCCTGATAACTTTTCACATACATTATTTATATCCTTTCCACCCATACGTTTATCCTAAATTTGCACAAAGGGGCTATTTTCCCCTTTGGTCAATATTTTCAAATAAAAAATCACTACTATCAGCGCGGGATTCTATTTATCTCATCGTGATGTGATATTTAAGTAATAATCTATAATTTACACCTGTGTCGACAGGTAAGTGAATTATAAATGACGGGTAATCTGTAATGACTACTGTGTAAAATCTAACATGCTATTAGACGTTTATCACATACACTACCAATTAAGTATTAAAAGACTTTGATTTATATCCCGAGTCAGCATGTTTTATTATAAGAATTGTAATTCTAGTAATCGGAGGTATTTATATCACATTCGAATGCATTCATATACATAATGCATTTGATAAAATGTGATAATTGTGCTTTACTATTAGTGGTTTACGTGACATTATTAGAGTGATGGAATTTGGTTTTAAATTTTATGACTATCTCGATGACCAACAATTTATTTGATTTATATACTACTACAGGTATATACTAATCTTGCTAAAATGGCAATATCATATGAGATATATGAAACTTTCACCTCGAAAAACTTATGTTCAATATTTGAGAAATAAGTTTAGTTATCATTTTGAATTAACACAAAAGAAATTGCCAGTTATTTTGTATCTAAAATATATCTTGCCTAATTGAAGCTCAGAGAAATAGCTAAACAATAGAATTTTTCATGAAATTTGAATTAAAATTTAAAAAATGGGTAAATTTTTAAAAGTTTTAAAATGAACCCTAGTAGAAATGAATTTTGGCGCAATAATGCTTTTTATATGGGCCCTATATAGTTTATCAATATTGCCGCAATATTGTCCGGCTAACATTTTCCTATATGAAACCAATATTAAAATCAATATGAAACCAATACTGTTGTAATTTTAAGTAACATAATGAAACTTGATAGTAATTTATATAAAAAATATCTTGGGCACTTAAAGCTCTGAGCTCTGAATCAAACTTTCAAACTTTTCAGAAATTTTAAAACGAAATTTAAATAGACTTAACAGTGATCACAACTCATATACACAATGTTATTTTCAAAAGTGCCTCCCAGTGGTTAACTACTGATTTCCCAAATTTTTCTTATATGATTTCTGGTTAGGTCAGTAAACCAATGAATTAGTATTAGATAGCTATCTATACATTTATATGTTTGTATACAATGACAGTTCATAATTAATGATATGCTATTTATGTATATAGAGCATTTGCCACTTGGTCGTTTTATATTTACATATTTCAACTCTATTCGCCCACGATTTTGCATTCTGACATACGTATTGCAAACGATAAATCGTTTACAGGATTAATCGGCCGGCTAATTGACCAAAGTTCCCCGCACCGCAAATAAAACGGTTCCGTTGATATTTGTTATTAATGATCGATTTGTGAAACAACTCAATGAATTTCCGATTAACGCAATTGCAATTTGTAATATTGAGCAATCGCAGTAGTTTATGGACAGGCTTAATAAAGTTACTGCTGTGGTTGCTGATTTTCCCACCATGAAAATATGATTTATTGAGAAACAATGCCATGAATTCACATCCAATTTAAAATTTTTTATGTATACTCATTATGTATGTATGTGTACAATTAGCTTGTGTTGAAGACTTAGTATTTTCGGTACACTTATTTTTTATGGACAAATCATGATTTCGCTCTCAATATGTTGGTGCTCACGAAACTGCCTACTATCTATTTATAGTTTAACAAATAGTCTTAACTCTAGAAAACTTGGGGCAATTGTGCCATTATTTTCGACTATGGTCCCAGAAATGTTACTTACTGTTACAGTTCCAAAGTATAAATGAATAGCAATAATAAAAATTAACCACAATAACTGAAAAATGGTCACTGTTTAACCAGTGCTTCAGGTTGCACTTTTAAACTACAACAGATATTTTTTTATAATAGTATTGTATACCGCCACGTAATTATAGTATTTATTAACTCTCCTTCGATAATTCAGGTTACTGGGTTATAATTTAACCCCTTTAGCTGTGGACTGTATTAAACGCTGATTTGTTTTGTATTTGTATGTATTTGTTGCAGTTCTTATTACAATCACTGATTTGTAACTAAGTTATAATGAAAGAAGATATATTTCTTTATTATTTACTACACGTGTTTTTTCGCGGACTTTGCTTTTAGAAGTGAACAATTAGTTCTGTCAAATTCTCCGCTATCCTCTCTACCATCCTCTATCCCGTGTAAAAGCTCAATGCCATGAAGATTGTCACATTCATGGCCAATATATACACCGAAAATACGTCCGAACAAGTATTGATCAAAACGTTTCGGATTGACGTTGAGTTCTGGGACACCCTGTTTATATATTATATATTATTCACGTATTTAACTTGTAACGCTACCGTTACTTGTCTCGGATTTTGATGAAACTCGTCATGATGATAGATTTGGTGAAAACCAAAATTATATCCAATTTTTGTTTGAAAACCAAAACTTGTATATGATATTATACAATATATTATAAATAAGCAAATTTTTAGAAGATTATATACATTTTTTTTATTAAATTTATATGTAACAATCACAATAAAGTAATTCTATGAGCTACAATCAGAACATAATCTAAACAAATCAATAATGTAAAGTAAAGGAAAAAAAATAATAATAATAAATAACTAAAAATAAATAACTAACTGTAATAATAATAACAAATAAATAGAAATAATAATCATGAAAATTATAAAAAGAAAAAAAAAAAAAAATAATAATAATAATAATAATAATCATAATAATAATAATAATAAATGGTTTGGGTGTGTTTCCAGTTTTAAGTGATGGTGAAGGCTATTGCTGCTAATTACATCCACAATATATGGAATGATAAGATCATTGTGGATAGTTTGATTGCTGATGAACCAGGGGACATCAGCGATTTGTCTCAAAATCATTGGTTGTGCACGTTGTATAAGAACTATATTGGACTTACTAGCATAACCCCAAAGTTCAATGCCATAAGTCCAAATAGGCATAAACATTATGGCATGCATTTAAAATACCTAGTTTAAGCTCCAAATTAAGGTGATCATAATAAAAGCTTCAAATACGGAAACAAATTTTATTCTTTGATCTGTGATTTATCCTTCATTGCGTGAAATCTTATTAATAACAACACGGAATAAACAGAAATGACATGCCATAAAATCCATTTACACCAAACTTCCTATCCAATTTAGTTTTCTACTTCATCCTTTGCCGAGCAACATAGTTTAGTTTAATATCGTGTTATTTATTCACGGGTGTCTGTTGCAATGCAGTTTTCTGTTGTTATATCCTGAATTATAATTGTATTTTGTGGTATGTACAGTCTTTTGCGACTTCTACGCCAAATGCTTCATTCTGCACACGTGCTCTATGCGTTATGTTATTACAGTTTGTCGACAGACTACACATTGTATCCGTGCAATAAATTTTAAGACTGAGCCAGAGTGACACAACTGGAGGAATATAGTTGATAGATTATGGAAATTTTAAATAATTTTATTTTTTGTGTGCTGATTAATATTGTTTTAAAAAATAAGTAGCGTGTTTAATGCGGAATCAATAGAGCGCAACATAAGTGTATATGATATATTCACAAAAGGAACTGAAAAATTTCATAGAGGCCTATGAGAAGCGGTTCAATTGTTACAAAATTTTGATTTCTGAATGGAACAAAACTAAAACATAATTAAAATAAAACATAGGGGTCTCCAAGTGGCGGACACCTAAGGTTATTTATAAATAAATCAAAAAATAGTTTACGAAATGTTTATTAAATTATGATTTATGTTAGATAACAAAGTTAGAAATCAAACTAAATTAACAAAACCGCAATCTTTGCTAAAAAAAATAATTAATACTATCAATCAACCTTTGCTGTCAAAAAATATGATTTTAAACAGTGGCATTTAGTATCGGACATTTCAAAATAATCTGCATTAATCACATATATAGCCATCTCCATGCTCTGAAATGTCTGCACATGTGTCTTTGACAAATATTCTTAGATATTGCAAATAAAAATCACTATTCATCAACCTTTTGTCTGGGCCACACCGATGCTCTCAGCTGGTGCATTCATCAGCTTTTCATTCTTTGACTCGGAAATACAAAAAATGTGGTTTGTAGTGCAGTGTACATTCTCACAAGAAATATCAATATGTTTACTGTCCGGCACAAGGGACGACTTAGTGTCCGGTGCTAAGGGACAGACATTTTTGTTCATTTGATGGCACCTACTATAACTAGTTAAAAGATCTAATGATATTCTACCGTTTTACGAATAACAATCAAGTACAATTTTCATTCTTTGACTCGGAAATACAAAAAATGTGGTTATGTAGTGCACTGTACATTCTCACAAGAAATATCAATATGTTTACTGTCCGGCACAAGGGACGACTTAGTGTCCGGTGCTAAGGGACAGACATTTTTGTTCATTTGATGGCACCTACTAAAACTAGTTAAAAGATCTAATGATATTCTACCGTTTTACGAATAACAATCAAGTACAACTTTTATTTTTGCATATAACTCAAATGTAAATGCATAAATATGCTAGAATTACTTCCATTGATATTTAGGTGACGCCGTGATTTTGCGCCTAAAACAGCAGTCACATTTGACTCTTGGCGCGTGATCCTGCACCTGTTGCGCCCTATTCCCCTTTCATTAGTATTTTGAAATGAAAAGATTTATACTCGCTTAAATAATACGTGTTAAATAGAGTGTCCGGTCTTTGGTGCCGTCCGGCGTTACGGGACTTCGCTTTAAGTCCAACTGGATCACGGTAGATCCAATTTATTTTTTGAAGTAATTAAATTTTACTAGTGTGCAATTGTATTGTTTTTTCTTGAATCAATTGCTATTTTAATGGATGCTCTTCTTAACAAAAATAATTCACATATGATATAAGACATTGTTAAAAATAAATTTGTCATTTATGTGACACTTTTAGTCTAAGAAAGGTTGTATATCTCTTGATTTCTGCGTACAAGGAACGTATATTAAATGCACAGAGCGCCTACGGTTCATATTAATCTTGCCTCTGCACTGCCATGACTAAATTCTTCTTGTAAACTGGTAAAATACGTGACTAATACAAAAAGACTATGATGTTGCACATACTATGTATATTATTTTGTATTGCATAATTCAAAGAAAATATTTAACAAATTTTGAACGCATTGATTTTTTTGCAAGCTCGTTTTTTCTTGATTTCATAATCTATTTTAATTTTTTTTATATATTTTTCAAATAAAGATGGATATTGCTCGATATCAGGCTATCCGAATCGTGGATTTGAAACTGGGACTTTTACCACTGCTCCACGAAGAATCTTTATAATTATGTTCACTTTTCATAAGCAAATGGCAATATTGATCCATGCAATTTCCCAAATATGTGAAAAAAATATGAGAAAAAACTCTTCAAGAGAAAAAACTCTACTAAGCCCGATTTTGAAAAGGAAAGCAAACTAAAGTGAGCCCATTCAGCAAAAAGAGTGCCTTTTATAGATCATCGTCGAAGGTAAAATAGAAGGACCAAAAGGATTGGGAAGAAAAAGAATGCAGGTGATTGGTGACCCACACAAGAAGAGAAAATACACATGACATGACCAGGAAACATGAAAGCAGAAGTTTGGAAAGGACAATGCATAAAATTAAATAAACAAGTGATTGATGATAAAAAAAAGGCAATGGGAATAGTAAACAAGGGAAGGAAATGGAATCATTGATTTGTAGTGCTTTCACACCACGGACCTGCCTTTTATCCTCCTTCCCATTTATTATTATTATTTGTCCTCACATTTTCCGTGAACCCAATGCGTCGTAATTTAGCAGTTTGTTAAAGCACACATATAAGTTGAAAATAGTTTGGTCATTAAGTTTTACTGCCGCGTATGTCTTTTAGGCCACTAAAACTCGGACCCGATCAAAATTATGACTTGCTCTCTCCTCAAGCCATAGGTCATAATTTAAAACAGTACAAGTCGTAATCGTAATGTTCACGGTTTTACGTTATGAGCCGACGCGACGCTTTGACGACAATGTCACATTTTCTATTGGAGAAATTATAATTTCTGGTCTGTAAATTTATGGTCGTGTCAATCATTATAAAAACTGGGCGGTCATGGGGCTTTGAAACTTTATTACTTGTATGAAAGATAGTTATGTCGCTCGGAGTAAGAATTCATTATTTATATATTATTAGAACTTCTTCGAACCAAACGTAACTGATCCATCTATGGAAAATTTTCTGTTAAATAGAAAAAAATTATTTAAAAAGTTATTACTGACATATTTGTTTTCGACATCTATTCACATCCACCGATGATGACATAGAATGTCATCGAATGTGTCGAAACGTTTGAAAAAAAAAAGATCTTTTAAAATCTTAAAGGGTGTCCCAGCACTTAACGTTAAGTCGAAACAGAGGGATCAGAGCGTCTTGATCATAAAAAACGGCAGAAAAAAATATTCCATGTAGTTTGAAAATTTTGAGCTTTCAAGTGCAAGCTAGAGCTTTGGTGGATTTGCAACTATTTTACGGTTATTATGGCTAATTTTTATTAACTTTGTTCATTTAATCTTGGGATCTCTAGCCGTAAATATAACATTTCTAGGACTACAGTCTGAAATAATAGGTCAATTGCTCAACGTTTTCAAGAATCACAACTTTTTGTTGAACTATGAATTTAAAATGTTCAAAATTGGTTTACTTTGGGAGGCGTTCCTTAAAAAAATGTACTTAAGTGTGTTGATAAGCTTTATCAAAAGTTGGTGCATTTAATCAGGATTGTAAAATGGTATAATGCTTGATAGTTTCATATTGAAAAAATCGAGTAAAAATAAAAACATGCAAATACCACGTTTTTTGCTAGTGCATTTATACTTACAGTTCAAATGTTCTACAAACATATTCATATTTTTAGATTGAATATTTTATATATTCACTATTACTTTAGAGATGTCAAGAAGAAATTATTTGATGAGCAAGATCCACAATTATTGTAGGTAGTTAACAGAATTGACAATAACTAATAATTGATCCTTGCAACGTGGCCATGAAATTAAGTACTCAATGTATTAACTAATTAAGTACCCATTAGTATAATTTTTATGAATTCTAATACATGAGCCAAATTTATTATAATATACTTGAAATAATTGAGACATCATTGCTTATTAGAAGAAAGCTACTAAACATTATTTATTTTATTAATTTATTATCTTACTGACGTCATGTTCAGACATTTAATATTATGAGAGACTCATAATTATCGTCATTAGATAATAAGTAATAATTTTCGTCAAAAAGTGATTGTGATTAGGTATTATATTAAGTACAAACTAAATAATATAAAAGCTTATTATCATATTTTTAACCTACTGAAATCGGCACATTTTGGTTACTTTTTCTAGTCTTTTGCTTGTTGCTTTCTGCTGAAGAGTTTTCAACTATCTATTTGACTGGATTTTATTCCTTGGTGATGGATGCAGCTTTCAGGAATATAAACAAAGTTATTGACGTGTTTTTTATTGTTTTAAACATCAATCAGAACTTAAGAATCCTATAAGCTGTTGGCCCAATTTGACTCAATACCACGTCGGTTTTACAGATGGCAACCCAAACAGTTATCTCATCTCTATGTGATAAATTTTATTATTACAATTTCTGTAATAGGTCGGATATTTTTTGGTGCAGTAATGCCAGGTGGTGGCTATTTTCACTTGGGAACTTATTGCTATTTATATTTCCAAGTGAAAACCAATGTTACTACTGCTTGACATCAGGCTCCTCGAATCAGGTATTGAATTTGGGACCTCTGATTCTGGTCTAGTTGTTCTAGCCACTTACTCACGTGAATGAATTCTAGTAAGATATGATTCAGCTTGAAAAGTCTACTGAAGTAGGTCTATTGACCATTTTTTTAGTCTTATTGCAGAAGGGGGGTTACAACAATTCATTTGAATCGATTTATATCATATATTGGATGTAGATTTTGTCCCTGATAATGTCTTTTATGAATGATGCATTCAGAATGCTTTATAGACAACTATAAATTGTATTTGGATCTAGTTCTATGAAAATACTGGTGGGGTTATATTCCAGTCTTATTTATTTTTGCTATTTCTGATGCAATTTTCTGCAGTGTCTCTTATGAATCTTCTTTAATAAAAATTATCGTCTGTCAATGAAGATATTCAAATCGTTTGTTGTTTATATCGTTGTTCCTTTTTCGTCGTGCGATTTCCGCGTGCGTGCTCTTTGCTGTTCTTATATGTTTAGGTCGTTTGTAGCTGTTCGCAGGACGAGATGATACGCCAACGCGCTTTTTGTATCAGATAAAAGCTATCTTCAAGTTCTTTAATCATAGACCTCTGAAAAGATAAATTTAAATAAATTTAAATAGCCGGTTGAGGTGTTGTACATATTTTCAAATCAGCAGAACATTCTATGTTATATATAATAAGCGGATTGAAATTTCAAACCGTATTCAATATTACATAATTTAAAATCTTCAGTTATACAGTTTTTTTTTTAAATATGCTATTCCAAGTTTTTATTAAAAATATGAATTAGACTCTGGTTTGAAACTTTCAACTATAGCATCACTTTCATTAGCTATGCTTGAAAATTGCAAATTAGTCATAACACCAAGTAATAAACTATAATAAACTAAATATTTTAAGAGTTAAAACCAACCAATAAACCATAATAAACTAAATATTTTAAGAGTTTAAAATTTTAACTAGGTTAAGTGACATTTTGCAAAGGCAAGTTGATAAAACTATCTTATATTTATACAAAAACGACTTAATCAATAAAAGTCGAGATCTAGCATCTTTTCCCATTGTAACGATATCATTTTGAAATTTAGAAACGGCCCATTATTCCAAACTAATTAATTTTTAATTAAACTATTTGTCATAATAGGTTTATAATATTTTTGGATAGATTTTAGACAATAAACTCTATCATCATGCTTAAAACTAGTCAGCACGATTCCCAAGTGATTACTTTGGAACAGTTTTTAAAGTTTTGCTAATTCTAAACAAGCGGTTGATAATCTCGCAAAATAAGTTATTGCGAGTTCTTACCGAGTTTTATTGAATTGACTTCCAAATTTTCTAAATCGGTACAGATTTCGTCGTTTCCCCAGAACATCAATTGATGTTCTGGGGAAACGTCGACGAAATTTTGGCACACAAACACATTTTTTTCCAGTTTTGGTGTCAAACCATTCAGAATGACTTGAAAATTTAGTAAACGTAGAATTAGCAAATTGAACTTTCCGGCAAAAATATTAATTTCACTTCTTAAAAATGATGCATTATTATGCTTGATTCTACACAAAAAAGAGCAAATTGGTTATTGTACGCGTATGCATATTTTTAAACCTGGAATTTGTTGATTCTTAATCTCATAATTGTGTTGAAAGTGATTAAATCAATTAAAATTAAAATCAGATACCTTTAATTATTAGCGCTGATTAAATAAAATATACTAAAATTTTAGGGTTCATACTCGAGAAATGTCTGTTTTTGCCAAAAAACGCTGCAAAAGTACAATTTACAATGTAAAACATGTAAAAAATATTATGATGGAGCTTTTGCAAGCCAAAGAACTAAGTTTAAATATGATTTTATACCGCCACGTAGTTAGAAATTTATTAAAACTCTCCTTCGATAATTCAGGTTATTGGGTTATAATTTAACCCTTGTAGCTATAGCCTGTATTAAACACTGATTTGTTTTTATATTATGTATTTGTTCTAATTACAATCACTGATTTGTAACTAAGTTATAATGAAATAAGATATATTTATTGGTTATTTATTGTACGTGTTGCTGCGCGGACTTAACTTTTAGAAGTGTACAACTAGTTCAATTAAAACACTCCGCTACCCCATCTACCAGGGGTAGCAATCATTCCGTGTAAAGCTTAATGCCCTGAAGGTTGTCACCTTCATCGCCAATATAATAAAACGAAAATACGTTCGAACAATAATATTTCCTATTTCCAATTCATGAAATGTCCATGCAAAAAAATTTAAGGGCATAAAAATTGATCTAGCTGCCTTCCTGCAAATTGATAAAACTATTTGAATAGTAGTGTCATCAGAATTAAATATATACTTTTAATATTTCTGTCATAATCATTTTCCTCTCCAGGCGTCAGTGGCCGGTTAACTGCACCGGCCCGACACTCTGTGTACACAGTCTGAAACTTGTGAAAACATTCAATTTGCTCGCCTTCTATGTCCAGCACGCGTGTCATTTTGCGATTGCTTTGAAAATATACGCATCGTATATGGTAATGCAATTTTGCGTTTGCAAAATTTGTTTGATTTGATTTGCATCTGCCGACTGATAAACACTCGCTGAATTTTGAATGGATTCTAGGAAATGTGTATTTCCTTGATCACGGTATAAGATAATTGAATAACGTTAGGGTAGGGCGGGGCATAAAAGTCCAATTTGATTTTGGGCAGTTACATTGTGAAAACGAAACCAATTATTATTATTTATATTCTCTGTTTTATTTACAACTCTCCAGTTAAGGACATTTGGTAAATTTGGAGAATTTACAATTGTCAGCCTAAAGGGACATTGTATACTATAGTAACATATTTTTTTATTATTAACTATTTTCTTATAAATGATAACTAACATTTTTCAATCTTTATCAGGAAAATTGATGAATTAAATCAAGTGGCGATTTTCTCTTCAATCTACGTCGATAGTTTTCCATTATTAAGGAGTTTGCTAGTGAACTTGCGAATTTTGCGAATGAGCTTGTTTTAATATTAACAAAACCAATTATAACACAACAATTAACACATATAAAACTGAGAACAACTGTCTGACTATGTTCAGTAAAACTCCCAGCTTTTTCATCTTTGTAGAAATGTATTTTTTGTTGTTTTTCAAAAATTTGTCCTTTTGATCCTTTTTACCCATTCAAGTATTACGTAAGCACTATAGGGGGGTGGGGGGGTTGTTGATTTGCTTATTTTGGGTTGACATGGCGGGCAGGGGAGTCTGGATGATGATTACGTCTTAGGTAGTATTTTTATTTTTATACATTAATTGCAAAATGTTTACGTAAGCATGGGGGTAGGGGGTAAGAGCTTTGCTTACTTTTGCTGACAAGGGGGATGGGGAGGGGTAAATAATTGTAATAAATCTGCTTACGTAATACTTGAACGATCCCGAGGTGGGTTGAAATGGAACGGCCAGGTGACGAATAAGTCTAATATCTTATTTTTAATTTTAAAAGTATTCTACTACTAATGCTAAATATAAATTTTATGGGTACATTTCTTACATAGATACACTGTATATAAACTCGATCTGGTATTTTGTCAGAAATATTCATCAGCAGATTAGGCAAACTATTTATTTAATTTCTCTCGTTGAATTGCTTTTTTATTTACTAATTTGTATTGTTTATATCTTCACCAGGGTAAAGGTTCAGTTGGTTCTTTTTACCCCAACAACGTGTAAGCTTTTGTAGTGGTTATATGAAAACACCTGTAAAATCTTTAAAATTTAAACATCTTATAAAATAATTTTATAACGTATACTTAAAAATATATTAAGGTCTCGCAAACTAAACAATCATGCTCACAACCGAGAAATACTAACAAAGAAAGAAAATATTTCTTTGTAATATGTTTAAACCACTGTTGTTTATCTTCAGGTAGCAATGTCGTAAGAATCAAGGTGATGGCTGGTTATACATCTATTTCCCTCTACTTTCAAATATTGTTGTTAAAAAATTCTTAACTTTACTTGTTTTTGAGGTATCGCTGGTGGACCTTTCTACCCGCCGGCCTTTAATCAATTTGCATTTCCTACACCAAATCTCCAGATTATTTTTATGTTTTTATAGCATCATTTATATATTCCGTCGATATTTCTTTTCGGCTACCGCAAGATTTGTGTATGAAAATAACTTTATCAATATCCTTTAGTAACAAGGCTAAGATGATAACACAACTCGGAGCGGCGCGATCCAGAATAATTTTGCACAAATACTAAACCAGAAATACAAATCGATTAATACAAGTTCTTTATCAAAGTGTTCGCCCACGACTTACTTCCAATCTACATCTTATTCGGTAAATTATGTCGAGACGTTAGGCAAAAAGTTACTTAACCATATATGTATGATAATGCTCTTACATGGCTTGGATAAAAATGCGTCGGAGATAATAGTTGGTGATTATGATACAACAGCTTGGGTATCATACACCTATTTGTTGTAAAAGCAGAAAGGAGTAAATTATGCGCACAAAAACATAGAGCTAACATACTATCAATTTCAACATACTGGAAGTTTTATAAAATGCTATATTCCTGATGAGTACATGAGTTTTCTTACTCAAAATTGCTATTATTGAAGATGAGTATTTTGGTCTTAATTGTTACTATTGTTAAATACTTGTAAAATTAAAAACTTGAAGAGAAAGTTGACACTTTCCCAATAAAAATGTCTAATATATGTGACGAATTAGTCTCAAATTAGAATTTATACTGGCATTCAGCAATTTGCATACCAAATTATGATAAAAATTTTCAGTGAGCTTTTTGTGTTATTATATTATTGTCGATAGAAATAGTAATTAGTAATTGACTTATTTAGCAATGATGTATCATCAATTACCTGTAGTTTTTATTTTGAATGGGTTTTAGTTAACATTTTTTTGGTGCTGATGTGTCACTGCTACTGAACTGCCACTGTATATTTTAGAAGATCTAATAATTGCTAAATATATTTTTTATTCTTTCAGTTTAATGTACATTTACATTCCTATATAAATAATTAATAGTCTATGCCAGTTTCTTGAAGAGAAAGAAATAGAAGTCATGGTTGCTAAAATTCGATCTTCTTTCGAAAGTTAGTTACCTCTAGGAATATGACATCCTTCATCCATGTTATTTGATGCTCTGATATTGTATTTTCGATAGAAAAAAAAAACTATTTCTTGAAAAAATATTCTCAACATTCTGTTTTTATAGAATTAACCTTCATATGCTATTTGTCCACATGTGCAATCAAGCAATCAATATGATTATACATTTTCTTGCGATTAATGAGATTAAAAGTTTTTTATATCAAATTATAGTAACTGATTTTGTTGAAGTATATACAGATGTGCAAGAAAAAACTAATACATTTGTTCTATTGTTTATAGGAAGATCGTGATAAAAACTGTTAAATTGTTTGGTCCTAGCATAGTTACTTGTGGCACTCCAGGTGCTATGTTCGAGACCATAATATCTTGCAATCTTTATATATAGTTTGCAGCATATATTCGCGAATATATGCTACAAACTATATGTTTCTTACTACACATTGTGTTTTATAGAGTTCAAATATTTTTCTAAGACCTAAAACTGATAATTAGACGGTTTCTATTTGACATAGTTTAACATTATATATCCTATGGTCATTAAGACAAATTTCTTCAAGTTAATTCAATTTATTATAAGAAGTGACAAAGAAGCCTTACCTTTCATACAATCTTATTATGTGTTGGAAAATTGTGCGCAAATTATGATAAAGCAATCGGTGCAAATGATGCCAGTATTTATATTAAATTGCATCCTCTATAATTGCTTCTATGCACTGGTAATGAAAACACGGTCTCATTAGCATAAATAATGATTACAAATAGAAATAAAAGATAAAATGCTCGATTTAATCTTAACCTCAACACTATGATTTTAATGATTATTATGACTTTTCTTCATACAGGAATTAACTACCTTCTAAATGAATAAGCTTGAAAGCAACTACTTGGGTTATAATTTGCTCGCTCTATGATATCACTTTACGATCGAATTGTATGTAATTATCAAGTCTCGTTTATTTGTCGCAAGAAGTATACTGCCTTGTTAATTAGTATTTATCGTGGAATTATAATTAATTGTTTTTTTGTTTATTTCTTCTTGGACATTACTAACCTTCGAATCCGTAGGTGTAGGCTTATTTAAATGTTACATGAAATATGCATTATTATGGTTGATTGAGAAGATCTGATTAGGCTTATGATAAAGCTGTTCATAGCAAGAGTGATTTAGTGATGTTTGGTAATCAAGAAAGTAGATAATTGGATTTAAAAATTATAATTTTATCGTTAGGAGAATATGAAAAGTATTTTCAAATGTGATGACAATAAAAAGTCATAAGATTACTTTTATAAAAATTACAGAAGTCTATTGACATTTTTGTGATTATCATAATTTGATGATTCAATTTATATTCTATATTTCAATTTTGCTTTTTGTTGCGATTCATTATAGCCATCATGACAAAACCTTACCTATACAATTATGTGCCTTCAAGTACCAGTACCAGAGCTTTGGTCAACTTGGCCATTTTTCGGTTATTGTGGGGGATTTTTATTATTTTTTGCTTATTCAAAATTTGGAACCAAAACCGTTAAGAACATTTTTAGGCCCACAGTCAAATAATGACTTAATTGTCTCAAGTTTTCTAGAAATAAGTCTATTTGTTGAACGTTGACTTTAAACCTCCTAGAATTGCTTGGCAAGTGCCGTTATAAATTTGCTCATTTATTTTGGATTGTAAAATGGTACAATACATACAAAGTATATACAGAAAAAGAGTACAAAATTAAAAATCTCAATTAACCCAATTTTTGCTTACACCATGCCAAAGTAAATAAGACCATAATTAAACGTATATGAACGAAAGGGTTCCAACTTAGGAGATGTTGCACTAAATCAAATATGGAACTAACCCAACGCAAACAACCCTAAACTTTGAGAATAGTTACCAGATCATACACAACTTCAATATATCTTTGATGTTGAATGTCATCAAGTAGAGCAATTTCGGAACCATGAAAAAATTCACTGTCAACCTAACTCAACAATGGCTCATTTGCTTGATGTTTTGTTCAATAAGAGTTTTAGCAGTAAACTGCGTATAAACTTGATGCAATCCATAGTCAAGCAATTCCTATTATTTTTCCCTTTGTTTCACTTTAATTCGTTTAAATCAACTTTAACCCTTCTCACTTGGATGCCGCTGCTCCAGCGCCAAAATACTTATTAATTCTGCAATTTGCGAGTGGAAAGGGTTGAAACTTCTAGAGTCCTGTCAATTACTTTGATCGTTTGTTTGATACTGACTAAAAATATCATTATAGAAATCTGCGAATTGAACTTCACTAGAAAGCCTTTTGGTAGATAACAAATACTTTTCCAGCGTAGGTGCAGATCTGATAGAGCACGTGCTTTCTAGAATCCTGGTGACATTGACCGTCACAGGGTGTTAGATTTCAATTATCGTGCAGCATGGTGCAGCGTTCCGGACATGCGGCGTTTGAATAAAATATATTTATCAATGCTGTAACAATATCTCTTATAAACCTGTGATAACGAACTGTTTAGAGCTGCGAAATTAAAAAGGATCGACTAAGGAATGGATTTGGGGGTAAAAACTATGTATTTTTAATTGATATTTACTGTATTTGCTACGTAGTTCTCCCTATAGGGGTAATATCAACTTAGACAAAAATATTTTGGGGTAATGATTGAAAAAGTTCTCTGACCGCTGGTCTAACTAGAATGCCAATCTCTAGTGATTGGATGTCTGGATATGAGTTAAAATGAATGGAAAATTAGCTTTGAATAAATGTAATAATTGTGTTTGTTTTTAATAAAAATAAAACCAAGCATTCATTTTGTTTCCAAAAATCAAAATAATATATGAGAAACAAATAAAACTCGAATTCAGCCTATTCTGTGTTTTGAATCCTTTGCTTTTTTATGCCTCTACAAATATGAATATATAAAAAATACTCAACCTAAAAATATGAATTGGCATTTTGTTGATGAGTGCGTAAAACAGCTATAACACCCCAACTTGTTTTTGAAACTGTGCCAAAATTTGGATCATTTTCAAAAAATGATCCACAATTTTAGAAATAGTGCAAAGATCTATTTAAAAACAAAGTTCTGCTTGCTCTTTTGTTCGCAATCACTGTTATTAATAAAAATTAAAAAAAAAATTTTTTTACTCAGTTAATTCCTCCAGATCATTTCTCCATTATTCCTCCAGTTACTACATCATTAGAAGCACTAGTTTCTATTTCTTCAGCTATATTTTTGTCTTTTCCACATTTACCATACCTAAGCCAGTTAGCTTTGCTAATTTCACTATTTCTTTACCACCCGTTGTTGTGCCAATTTGCAGATAGTTATAATTTTGGTATGAATAAAGATACTTCAAAACACACACATTTATTGAAAATATATTTTTGAGATTCATACAGAATTTACAATTTAATTGAGATTTAGATTAGAATATCTGAGACTTGGATTGTGATTGAATCGTGAATGATGATGTACTGATCCTTGCTATTTATGGGGGAAACATTGTTGCCAATGGAGTACATAATCAGTGACACCAATCCTTTTGTGTCTTCAATTCAATACCTTTAATTGAGACTTAAATAAATTAGAATAACTGGGACTTAGACTGTGGTGTATTTAAGATAGATGAGGAACTGCTCCTCGCTCCTTGTTTCTGGAAACAATGTTGCCAATAGGGTACCGCTCAGTGACACCAATCCTTTAGTGGCTGCAGTTTGGTGCCTTCAATTGAGACTTAGATTAGAATAACTGGGACTTTGGCTGTGGTTCAATTAAGACTGATGAGGAACTGCTCCTTGCGGAAACAGTGTTGACAATAAGGTACCACTCAGTGTCACCAATCCTTAGGGTGTTAGCATACATTTTTACTATTAGATGTATCTGGGAGATGGCATAACAAAATATTTTATTGAATAAAACGAAAATTCACGAACCTAAATATAAGAGCGCTAAACGAAGCAGTCTTAAGCGTGGTATTTCTTCAAATAATTTTTGTCTCGGTATTATTTCATCTGTCCCACTGGACATCTGTAATTAGAGCGTGTTATCGCGCTCTGTGCCAGGACGGATTTCCAAGAATGCTTCAGTTCTCTGGTGCGAACGGAGCCGTTTTATTCATCGTTTGCATTTCCTGGATCGTATCGAGTGTCTCATTGATGCTTACCGATATTTACGATAATTGACCGCAACTCGGCACGATCAAATTCACGCAGAGCGGCGTGCCAACAAGAACAATTTGCTTCGGTAGCGATAGCAAGAGAGCTGGTTCGAAATGAAAAATTAAAATATTCTTTGTATCTGCTTGGTTCGCATGTAATCTTAATAGGGATCAGCTTTTAAAAAGTGAGATATTTTAGATGGGTAATATTTTTAATTTTTTAATTTTATTTCGATAATTCATTGAAGTAAAGAAAACAAGATCATTTGTAATTAATTAATGATATTGCTCAAGAGTATTATTAGTGGACCGAATTTTTGTTTTACATTGAAAAACAAATAGGAAACAAAAAATCAGAAAAACGAAAAACAAGATATTCTGTTTAAACATTTTTTTTGGTATTATTGAATAATGTGACTTCCAAGTCACAGCGGCCTACAATGTTACCACTTATGTGTATGATAATGTTATTTCGGAGTGAAAAGCCTAGCAAAGGTCACAAATATTGATATTTGTTGTTTTAACAGTGTTATAGAATTAGGATTTACTTGTCATTTCACAAAAAGAAAAAAACATCGAGCAAAATCGAAAAGATTGAAATTTGACCTGAAATTTACGAGGGCCCATAGAATGTTATTAGTTTGTATTTTTTGATGTGAATGGTACTCTTATATTTGAAGAAAAAATTACTTTAATAATACATATAGTAACTAGATGTTTACTATATAATTTTGCCTTAGTGCAAATTGCACAAAGTTTTCGATGCAACATTTCAAACAAACAAGAAATTAGATGAAGCTGATTTTCAAATGTAGATTTCAAAAATAAAATTTTCGTTTTTACTAAAGACTAATGAACTTGATTTCCATTTCATTTTTTTTCAACCAGGCTTATAATATCTGTAATTATTTTATTTAAATTTAATTCAACATAATTTTTTGAATGAAAATGCATTTCATTCAAGCGTAGAGGTCAACGATAATCAGTAAGTAAAAACACTAAATTGAATTTTAGTAGATTTCAAGCGTGCGGCTGATTATTCCAGACTTAGATTAATTTTTATAATTCAAACAATTATCGTAGACCTATAATATTTTAGTATATTAGTTTAAATATGGAATCTATCGGCATACAAATTCTCATCAAAATCGTCAATAATTACAGAGAAAACCTCCAACCGATAACTAGCTTCTTATAGTTTTTAAATTCATGGTATTTCATTATGATTGCGCTTTTAAGATCTGAAATAAAGCAAGTTGTTTTACTAAATTAATTTATAGGAAAATAACTCGAATACATGTAATAAAATAATTTTGAGTTAACACCATTTATACTTGTTTATCTATGGTTAACACATGATTAACAAACAAATAGTGTTATAAACATATAGATAGACAAATCAAAAATATGAGAATAATTCTCAAATTATGTTCAAAATTAAAAAAATATTTTTATCTACTTGATAGGCATAATGTCTTAATAAAGATCAACTTTTAAGAAGACAAACATTTTTTAACATGTATAACATTGTTTTTGTATATAACATTGGCGTATGGACAATAAAATTATATAGAGAAAACAAATAACATAGTTTTAAATTATTTTATATTTTTTACATATAAATGTACTGATCTAAAATATGTAATGATGAAGTATAATACCCAAGGGTAGACTTATGTACCATTCCACCAATGTATTGTATACATTATAATATTGAATATATCTTTTTTGAATTGAATTCAATCGCTTTGAATTAATAAATTTGCTGAAGTACTTTAGTTCTACTCCTATATGATTTTAAACAAAGCGAATAAATAAATGTAATATTTATTATAAAAAGATGAAGTAAAAATATAATTAGAGTTAGGCCTATGTAGAGTCCATATAGATCGAAAAATCACTTAAAAAATATGTGAATAATACTGTGCATAACAGTACCTACTATGTGAAAATTAAATAATCTTATTTTCGGATAAAGTTTATATTTAATTTTATTCTTGTAATAAAATTTGTAAATTTTATTAGCCTTTCAGCCTTCTTGTTATTTCGGTGTTCTTTCCATCGAACTTTGTTGCATTTGTTTGCGGCGTCACTTACAATGACTGTTTTATTCATGTGTTCCGTATGCGAGCAATCACGTAGAAACACTTGCAACAATTTGTATGATAATTTATACTGCCTAAATATGTTTATATACCATAGTCCATTCCATTTCATTGCAAAGGCGAACATGTCCTGAGAGATAATAATGTTAAGCAGGAAATTGAAAGAAACTGAAAAAATAATCCCATAGAATGGGAACTCCTCATTAACTAATCCCGTAGAGTAAATTATAGTAATCGCAAAAAATGATGATATTTGCATATTTTTACGTTTTAGAGGTTTCTGAACATTTATGCATACCTTGAAAAAATGGATGTATGTGTGTATGTATGGAGAGAACGGAGCGCACGTTTTAAATGATTCAAAAAAACATTTTGCTTGTATTGACGAAATGAAAAATTGATTAAATTTTTGGGAAGGCGGGTCCAGCGGTTTTGGAGATACATAGAAAAATGTAAAAAAAATATTTGGCGGTCTAAAAAGTTCATTAGACATAAGCACACATAATCAGATGTTTTATAGAAATTTTAAACATTAGTACTAAGTTTATTAAAATTTTGGGTGCCGTACCAAGATTTTTTATTTTTCAAGTTCACTTATATAGTTCAAACAAATTTCAAAAATTTCTGTAAAAATTTCAAAATTTTCAAAAATATACAAAGTTTTGTACTTAGAATATAAATTTTAAATTCACAATTCAGTTTAAAAATGTATATACACGTAAGTCTGTTTTTACACGGTCTTTTTGTACACGGTTTTGATATAACACGGTTTGAAAATTGAATATTTTTATTTTTTTTACACGATTTTATTCCATTTAGCACGATTTGAAATTTTATGTACTTAATTTTTTTTGTCAAATTTAATTTTTGCGATGTATGTTCATATCACAAAAAAGTACTTATGAAAGAAAAAAGTCTGAAACCATCGATAGTATCGATAGTTTGCTAACACTAGCTTAAAGATTTAAGTAAATTCCCCTTTAGCGCGTACAAACAATTTTTACTGGTCAAAGCAAATGAGAATAGCACTAATTTAGGGGAATTATTATTAAAATAAACATGAATTCTTGTTCTTGAAAATTCTTGTTTTTCACTAATAGGTTTTAGAGAGTAGGACAAATCACCCATTTTTGTATAAGATCAATGTCTTTTTTTACACTTTTTTTTTTTACACGGCTTCTTCTGGAACCAATCTCCGTGTAAAAACAGACTTAGGTGTATTTCTTGCATTTATTGAAATGCAATGCGCTATTGAAATCGTAAGAAATAGATAATCAGATGGATTCATTCAGCGTATCTTCTTAATGTAAACATTTTTAAGTGTTTTGAGCGATAAGATCGTCACTGTATATTATATGAATGAATAAATATATAGTAATTATAAGTATATCCTTGAAAATATTTAAAATATTTGTTACTAATTATCAATCAATAAATTATTGGTCATTAATATTTTTTGCTGAAATATTTAATAGCAATTTGCCTTAGTTAGTTCAGTTATAGTTAGTATAATGTTAAAGTTGCATAGTAGGTAATATGCAACGCATAGTAATCATTTGTAGTAGGAGAGAAAAAATAATGTCCGTTAATTTAAAATATAATTTTAAACATCAAAAGAAGCGTCAACCTTGCTTCTATGGTATTTTTGTGAACGAATTGTCGTTTATAGATCCTTCGATCATCTTATATCAGATATGGCTTTATGTTACGAGTTTTTATAGATTTCCCAAGCAGCCAATTTTTTTTTTCAAACAATTTTTTTTTTGTTTCTCAAAAATCTAATTTTTTCGAAGTAAATTTTTTTTCATAAATGTTAATCGTTTTTAAAAAAATAATAATTTTTGGTACGGGAAGTTCCAGCAATTCGCCTTAAGGCACTATGCCTTAATTGCTTTAAGACAGTATTCCACTTACAGCTAGTTAAAATATAATTTTAAACATCAAAAGGAGGGTCAACCTTGCTTCTATGGTATTTTTGTGAACGAATTTTCGTTTATCGATTCTTCGATCATCATAGGTTAATGGGCATTATGTTACGAGTTTTTATAGGTTTCCCAAGAAGCCCCAGACCCGTATATACCAAAACCGAACATCGTATATATAGTCAAAATTCCAGCAGTATTTACGAGCGCGAGATAAAACAATTCGCTTCGCAGTTGATTTTGATAAAGGAGGCATAAGAAGTGCGTCTTGGCTAGGGTTTTGTTCTCGGCTAGATCGTGTGTTTAGGTGCTATGTGAAGGGCGTCTTGGCTAGGTCATGTGTTTTGTGTGTCCGCAATTTTTTATCCACGTTTTCGGGCGCGCGGATTAACCGATTTGAATGGTTCAAAAAAAGATTCGATTCCTATTGATAAGGAGATGTGCTGCTTAGTTTTTGGCAAGAACATGTTTGTGTTGACGAAACGATTCCTTTTGGGATTCTGATTTTTATTTTAAAATTTAAATGTTTTTTTCCAATTTTTTTTTTGTATATCGAAAATAATTCGGATTTTAATTTTAATTCTAGCTAAAGTTTTAAAGCTCACTTATATATTTTGAATAAATAATTTTAACTTTGCAATTCAGTTTATATAATTGTTATAGTATTTACAATAATCTATTTGAAGACATTTAATATTTTTGGAATATTTTGTTGCGGTACGGGAAGTTCCAGTAATTTGCCTGAAGGCACGATGCCATACACCACTAGTTAATATTTTTCTTGAGAGGGCAATCTAGCGGCTAACCTCTCTTCTTGTAGACCATAATTAAATATGTATAGAAAAGCCAAGGGCTTGTAAGAGTTTTTTTGCAATTAGTATATCTTGAGAACCATTGATTATATTTCTACGAATTAAAGATGCTGTAATTAGTCTTCTATTGATTTTTTTAGAAAAAGTGCGGTTTTACTATTTACTTCGTGTTCGGCACTAGTTATACCAAAAAAAAGATCGTAATACCTCTGATAATTTAGTCTTTGCTTATTTTTAAGAAAATTGACATGTTTTTGAGAAATTCTTTTCACAAATCAACATAAACTATAATTGATAAAAATTTACATGTGCCTTTATTTTACAAACTCCAATCTAGTTCACTTCAATTTGCAAATGCTTCACCATACCAGACAATACCATTATTGCAAGTTACAACTAGCTCCAAGGTTTTGTTTCAACTAACCCCATGTGTGATTTTTTCACATTAATCAATATAACAACAATTGATGAATTTGAAACGAAGTAATATATATATAAAATTCAAAATTAGTCGATGATAACAAAGCTAAACCGGAATTTCATGATAGGAAAAATTTATATTATATGTCAAAAACGACGGACTTGCACACTTCTGTTTACCGTGTTGGCTTGCGGGACAAAAGCTATGACAATATTATGCAGGACGGTTTACATATCCAATCGAAAAAAAAAAATTAATATTGTTCAAGATCCTATAAACGCCTGTTACAAAAAGCTCCCAGCCCCCCTATCTGATAGAGTCACCGTTTTATGTTGCAGCAATGCCCATGACAGGCGATTTTTGGCTTGCGATTATATTTGGGATCTATAACCTCAAGTGAAAATCTGATGTCATACTCCTTGATATCGGGCTGGCCGAGGCTCGCATAAATTTTTGCAGAAATATTATATTATTACATTAGTATTCGCCGGTTGTTTAGTGCAGTCGGCGACTTCCCAAATTATTGCCGGGGCATGCGAATTCTAAATATTTATAACTTGGCAACAAACAAACTGGTACGAGTGACCGTCTTTATGTGTGTTTATGTACACTCACCGTTATCAAAAGTTAAAAGCAAGTAAAAGTAACATAAATCGCTGCCAAATTTAATTATCAGACTATATGCCAATGAGGAAATTATCTTTCTGTAATTTTATTTATTTGATGGTTTTTTATGCTTTGAAGTTTAATATGATGAAATAATGAAATTTTATATTCACGGGTGTTTGCCCTCTAAAATTAGTTGTTGTGGTCGTTTGACAATGATTTAAATTTAAGTAATTAATTTTTACTTGATCATAATTCTCAAATATGATATTAAGTGAAAATAGCTTTTCGGGGGCATTGCTGCAACATACACACGTAACTATTAGATATATATCTAATATAATCTGCACATAAAGAAGAATGGTTAACCGTTGGGTTGCCTTCTCGTGAAATAGTAAGTCATCAAACAACATATAGAACAAGTAGTTCTGGTTGCTGTTGAATGTTGAGTTTTGATCGATCTATGTATTTTAGATCTACTGTTTAGTCAAAACAAAACAAAACAAATTTATTTACTCTTTTAGTAAAATGAGAAACTACGTGCAAGGGCTTTAAGTAACTAAATCTTGATATTTAAGAATAAACAAATCGATCATCATGAATTGAAATATTTTTGAATTTCTAAAATTTGACACAGACGGATGGACCGATTATTACCAAAAATTGATCAACAAAATTTACAGGTAATATTTCTCAATAGCTTGAAAAATTGTTGCTTAAAACTGTTCCATTTAATTTTAATAACAAAGTATCGGCTGAGACAAAACTAATCAAATTGATTCTGAGTCGTTTTCAAATTTTGAAAATCAGTACAGTTTTGGATGAGATTTCGATTTTATTTGCAAACATATGGAAACATTCACTTTTCTTATTTTTGTCTCAAAGGACTCAGAAAAATTTAGATTGTGAGAGTATTTATATTTTTTTGAGGCCGACGTCATTTATCATCCAAGACGAAGGTGCCTGCAAAATTATAATTATGGCTGTTGTATATTTAAAAAATAGGTCACTTTGTCTCGTAAATGTCTCATAAATTTTTAACAATATAACATTAGTAGAAGCTTTGTTATTAATAAAAAACTGCAGATAAAACTATACCTATTTGGGTATACAGTCCAATCAAATTAAATCAAAATTATGTTGTCTTCTTACCTGTAGAGTACTTAAAATTGGTGTTAAGGATCTATTGTTAGTTTTCTAAAATAAATAATGTTTTCAATATTTTTTGACAATTAGTACCACATAATTCATCTTATATCTCTAATCAATTGAAAATACATGCCAGATGTATTTATTTTCAGATGTATTTATATTATTTATTGGAATGAAGTTCGATAACCTTCGACAAGGCATTGCTATAATATTTCTTATAAAAGATAAAAGTTTTCTTGCAAACAAGAAAATTAATTATTTTTTTAATAACATAGAGATTTCATTATTTTTACTAAACAACGTATTATTGATTTAAATGACCAATAATTTACATATTCGGTGATATGATTTTTTTGTGAATTATAGTATATTTTTATGTTAACGTTGTTCTTACTTATTTTTTGCAAGAGTTAATACTACAAAAAAACATGAGTAATATTATGAAACAAGAGCTTATATCTCCGTTTATTTTTATTTAGTAACACATTAGTAAAAAGAAATTACTAATATCAATTAATTTAAAATTATTTTTAGCGGTTCTGAATTAAATTTTCATAACAACTTTGATCATGTTGTTATTTTTTTTTACATTTATCAATTAATTTCTTATAAGTTAATACTAGAAAAAATATTCAATGAGTAATAAAGTAATAATAAAGTATAATATAATAAAGTAGCAAGATCTCATATTTCTGTTCATTTCTTTATAATTTTATTAGTGAAAAAAACTAATATATTTTAATATTTTGGTAAATTTATTACCTAAAAATTAATTATTATACAAATGAACAAAAATCCAAAATGTTAAAAAATTCATCTCAAGACACTGTTCTTTTTTTTTCTCTATAAAATGATATAATAACAAACCCTACTTTCTCGAAACAAATTTGGGGGGCAATTCTCGGGGTCAATTAGTTTTGACAGTTTTTACTACCATCTTATATGGAGAAAGAAGCGTTGCCATATCAAAAAAAATAAAAAAAAAGTTGTTAAATATATTTATCTTACGACATTTTTGTTTTTCCTCTCTATAAAGTGGTATAACAAACCCTACTTTCTGAAAACAAATTTAAGGGTCAATTTATTTTGACAGTTTTTACTTCCATTTTATATAAAAAAAGGAGCGTAACATAGCGTTGCTATGGCAACGGTCGATTTTTCCGGAGAATAGGCCCCTTATTTTTATCAAACATTTCACAAGAAGTAATTAGTTTAGAGAAAGCATAGGTTTTTATTTTGTACACACCTTGTATAATTTTGCAAAATCTATAAAACATGGTCCATACTCATATAATTGCTTACGAATCTCGTTAGCTCTACTACATCTCTCTTCGAATATTTTCAATAAACATTTCTATATAAGCTATTTCCAACTTGTGTTTGACAAGCGACAACATAACATCCGCACTACGATTATTATTGCCAATTCAAAATTTACGATTGAGTGACCAAATTCACGTTTATTATGATAATTTAATATTAGAATTATTATGTGATAAAATTACATATATTATACCTGTACGCCTACTCACCTCAGTAATGGACCGACAAAGCCATAAATTCTAGTATTAAGCGACAACCTATGAAAGCATTTAGAGACGTTTGATAGAACTGAATGAAATTTTTAATTCATGAGATACTTGTACGATTCCATCTGATTGAATTAATTTGATTAGTTAGATAAAGTAACCACGTGTAGGTAACAGAATTAAGTTGTTGTTTTGGATTGCTTCAGGTTGTGGTGATTATTTGAAATTACATGAGACTGGTTCATGTATATGATAATGAATGGGATAAGATTGGGTCCCTGAGATACTTTCAAATTTAATTAAGGAATTATAAAAATTATTATCAGCATTACAATGTCACTATATTTTTTTCTAATTGTAGAAGTATCTTCATCTATTTCTAAGTTTATTGCTGCCACAGTTCTAATAATAAATTTAGATCTAATTTAGATTTTATGATTTTTTAAGTTTTAAATTTAATTCGTACCAACTCTGCTTATTCTATGAATGCATATTATATGAATTTAATATTTACGATTAAAACAACAAAAATTAGGGAATTTAATATACGAGTATTTTGTGTTATTTCACCATGTAATTACAACTGTTGTTCTTAGTGAACATCCATCTTTTACGACTTTTTAAATTATATTTTTTCTTAATAAATTTATGCTCTTACAACATATTATTTTAATTTTGTATTTGATGTTAAAACAACAGTATGTAATGTATTCAATATATTTTGTTTCATTACACCATGTAATTTATAACTGTTCTTCTTAGTGGACTTCAATCTTTGATGATATCTTTATTTATAATTTTTTTAGCAACTTTGGTTATGCTATTACTACATGTCTTTACAATATTAATAATTACAGTTGGTCCATTTTACCCCACTCATATGTAAGCTAGAAACTGTTGAATGTTATTTAAGAAAAAACATTACATCTCAAACAATTAAATAACATATACCTACTTGAACATTATTTTAAGGTCTTGTGATCTAAACAACAGTGCTCACAGCCAAAAAAACAAACAACAAAAGAAAATACTTTTGATACCGATTTTCAAACATTTCTCGTATAGCCGTGTCGCAAGAATCAAGGGGTTTTCTGTTTATACATCTTTTGCCCTCTACTTTCAAATATTGTTTTTAAAACATTCCTAACTTTACTTGTTTTTGAGATATTGATGGTAATCTTATTTACCGGCGAACTTTTAAACCCCGCTCTGCCCTACTGACTTACTAATATTTTATTATCATCAGCTTAATCATAATTTTCTCAAGTATTTGATTTTTTTTGACGTTCAACCCAACGGTTTACCTATCTGTATTTGATAAACTTATTATATATTACACTTTCTCTAATATTAATGATTTTCTGAATTTGATGCATCAATAGTCTTTCCTATTTGCACTTGAAAACATATTGCTATCTACAGTTCCAAATGAACCCGAAGCCACTATTGCTCGATATCAGGCTGTCCGAGCCGAGTATCATACCTGTGACCTTTGATTTAAATTCTAGCTCTAATCATCAATCCGCGGGTAAGCCAAATATGCTATATATTAAGAAGAATATTATCAAAATATTTGGAACTGAAGTCAATTCATCAACAAGTTTCTGAGATAATGCGCGGAGAATGAAATAGATAAACATTAATCAATTATCTTATTGATAAACAATGAGTAATTATGAATTTGCACAATGTTGAATGTTGATAAATTGCATATTCTTCAATGAAATGTGACGTATTGATTGCTTCGAAAGTTATGCGAATAATAAATCTTCCATAGGTTAGAAGCTCGAATCATTAAAATAATTATATGTTTGATATTGAATTAGCATACTAATGATTGTATACAACAAAAATAATGATAAAGATTTTATTTATAATTAGAAATAAAAATTTTAAGAGTTTGTTGCATGGTTACATCAGAAAAGCCTCGGGTTAAGATTTCAAAAGATAATTCAACCAAAATATAAATTCTTCCGTTTTATTATTGTGGACTTTTGAACTACAAGAATATGTATGGTACGATATGAATGACCATTATTTCGAGTGGGCCACACAACAGGAATTTTATTATTCGACTCCTTTTTATGCGCTAATGCATTCCCAATCAGTGCCGCTACTTATCTAACGAAAACGATTTATGTACCTATAAACCTAGTTCGAAATCAAAATGTGCGCAAGCTTTGATCTTTGATTTTTTATTCCATAAGCTTCCGAGTTTTATGTTCCCGGCGTGCAACAGACTTCGAGATAATTTTATAATAACAGTTTTATTACAGACTGATTTTCAAGCAGCCGCATCGGCTTACGCGGTGGAAAATCATTAATAATCATGGGGAATGGATTTCGCAAATAACGAAGCAATTAGGAATGATAGATCGTAATCGATGGTTAATTGAATAATTGAAATGTATTGATACCTAAAAATAAAAATCTTTATTTATTAAATTAAATTGACAGAAACATTTTGATATTCTTTGTTATGTGATTGGTGTTAACAAATCTTCAAAGATCATATAATAAAGAACTCTATACTAAAGTTGTTGCTTACAATCTTCACAATGTCCATAAATGGGGGGAAGTCCCCGAGTACCGGACATCTAAGGTTATTTATAAATAAATCAAAAAATATTTTACGAAATGTTTATTAAATTATGACTTATGTTAGATAACAAAGTTAAAAATCAAACTAAATTACCAAAAACGCAATCTTTGCTAAACCATAATTAATACTATCAATCAAACTTTGGTAACAAAAATGTGATTTTACGAAGTGGCACCTAGTACCGGACATTTCAAAATAACCAGCATTGAGCACATATGTAGCCATCTCCACACTCTGGAATATCTGCACATTTGTGTTTAATGAATATTCTTAGATGTTGCAAAAAGAAATAACTAATTATCTACCCTTTTGGCTGGGCCACACCGATGCTCTCAGCTGGAGCATTCATCATAAGATTTTCATTCTTTGATTAGAAAATACGAAAATGGGGGTATGTAGTGACTGTTAGCACTCATATAGAACAAAATTAAATAATTCGAATAAATTGAGTCCATTCTCACAAGAAATATCAATATGTTTACTTCCGGCGCTAAGGGACAACTTAATGTCTGGAGCTAAGGGACAGACAATTTCGTTCATTTGATGGTACCTACTAAAATTGTTCAAAATATCTAATGATATTCTACCATTTTACGGATAACAATCAAGTACTACTTGGGACAGACAATTTCGTTCATTTGATGGTACCTACTAAAATTGTTTAAAATATCTAATAATATTCTACTTTTGAATGCCTTTAAAAGATAATTTCATAAATACACTAGAATTACTTCCATTGATATTTAGGTGACGCCGTGTTTTTGCGCCTAAAACAACAAAGGTTTGCTCCCGCCGTAGCCATGTGCGTCACAGGTGAGTCTTGGCGCGTGATCCTGCACCTGTGTACCCCCCGCGCCCCTTTCACTTGCATTTTGAAATAAAAAGATTTGTACTCGCTTAATTAATACGGGTTAAATAGAGTGTCCGGCTTTAAGAGCCGTCCGGCGTTACGGGACTTACCCTTAATTCTCAGATACACATCCTAATGCGAGGTCACACTTATTTCGTTTAACATATTATTGTAGGCGTTACTCTTGGTGACCTGTTTTGTGTTGCATGGCACTAGAGATATAACATTAAGCAGTTGAAAATAAGTACTGAAGCGTTTTAATTATAAATGAAATAAGCACGAAGTTCAACATATATTTATTCGACTCTTATATTATTTAGGGAGTAAGGTTTTTGAAAAAATGCTGGCATAAACACCATGGGTATACCAACACATTGAGAACCCAACATAAAAAACAACGCTTTTTTAATTAAAATAGAAGCATCGAGAATACCAAATCTTTAACATACTCTCATTTGAAACATTTTATGTTACCACGGGAGACTGATAACATATCATAGCTTTGTTATCCAAAAACAGACTTATAAGTTTCACGTTTTTAAATATTACAATATAATTATAAATTTTATTATCTACTCAAGCCTTTACCACCAAAGCGTCTGAAGAAAAGAATCTGCAATGATTTACTACAAAACATAACTTAACATCTATGAAGGCGCTATCACAGGATAGCGATCCTTCTCACGCCGTCAATTAATATATAACTGTAACAAATGTAGCTGAATGTACTTTGTATAGCTTGCTATGAATAATAAATAAAAAAAAAAAAATTTATTATTAATGTTTACGTATTTCTTTCAATACACACGAATTAAAACATTGAATATCAATTAGCCTAACACCTTTTGGCTGTTAACTTTCCAAAAAGACATAAAATAATACACCCACCAGAACTTTCTCGTATAAAAATATAATTTCGTACCCACTTCTTATTTTTTATGTTAAAACTTATTTTTACTTTTACTCAATTGATTTTTTTATTTGAAGTAGACGTAATATTGGTAACTTCTACTCCTATTTATTTATTTCAGGTCCACTGTAAACAGTTGTAAATTTGATTGCAAAATAAAACAAAATATAATGAATAAACTATTTTTTTATAATTTCAATAGTAAATATCAAATTTAAAAAATATGTAGTTGAGCAAAGTTGCTAAGAAAATTCAATTTCCAATTTAAATAATCATAAATTATGGATGCCCACTAAGAACAGTGGTAAATTACTTGGACACTATCTGTTTGCCCCCTGGCTGTCCCATTTTTCTCCGCATATGGCGTATAAGGGGCAGATAACAAATTTTTGAAAAATAGTAAAAAACACATTTCTGTGATTAGGAATTAACTGGAAATTTTGCTGAACATAGTAAATAGAATAATAAATAGTCTTTTGTTTGATACGTGATATGTGTTATGATGTCGTTCATTTGGATCAGACGGTACAATTATTTGAAGTCAAATTGGGCCATTGTGCCACGCCTTACCCCATATAAAAAGAAAAGTCACGTTATAGACGCAATGGAAAGAATTCACTTTCAAGGGCCTAAAAGTACAAATTTACGTAACCTAAAAAATTTATACTCATCATCTATTTTTATGTTATGAATATAAATTTCCATTTTACCACCTGAAGTGGTTCTGCAAGACATCGAGAGAGGAGAATCGCGTCTCATAATAATAATTACTCATTGGCTCGATAATCGAATCGCGTACTATACGGCGGGCAGTCAGGACACGATGGCTCGAGCGGACCAGACTGTATGACGTCCGCGAAAAAAATGTATTCCATCGGAACAAACCAGTTTCCGAACACACGAATAAAACACACACATCGAACAGAAGTCACAAAAGCTAACACTGCTGCCTTCGGACACTACATTGCTTGTAACACAACGAGAAACAGATTTATCATAAGGTGAAAATGATAAATGAAATTTAAAATATCAACAAATTTAATATATAGGGTTGGACAGGACATAATGTTCTAATTTGAACTTAAGTAATTATAAAATTTAAGCCAAATGAACTACATCATAACACATAACACGTATCAAACAAACAACTATCCTACTATATCCAGTAAAATTCCCAGTTAATTCCTAATTATAGAAATGTTTTTTTTTACTGTTTTTCTAAAATTTGTCATGTATCCATTTTTATCCCATAGGAAGGGTAAAATGAGCCAGCCAAGGAGCTAACAGATCCAATATCTTTTTTTTATTTTAAAGGGACTTTACAAAATGATACTATAGATACTATATTGAACCAATGCACAATATAAATTTCATTGACATATTTTTCACAAGGATAACACTGTGTATAACTTTGATCTTGTATTTCGTCAGAGATATTTATCATCAGGATTGTAATAACTATTAATTTAATTTACTTCTTGTAAAATTGTTTTTAGATTTTTTATTTACAATATTTGTTTGTTTACACCTTTTCTAGGATACGGGTTTAGTTAATCAGAAAGTTTGTAAATTTTATTGCTTTATTATTATTTTCTGGATTTTAGTAATAAGTAACAAAATTTAAATGGATTTTACAAAATGATAGCTACTATATTCAACCCAATTCTCAACCAATGCATATTATAAATTTCATTGACACATATTTTTGACAAGGATAATACTGCGTATAACCTTGATCTAGTATTTTGTCAGAAATATTCATCAGCGGAGTTGGAATAACTATTGGAATTTATTAGTTTATTTCTTATAAAATTATTTTTATAATTGTTATTTACAATTTTTTATTGTTCACACCTTTTCCAGGGTAAGGGTTTAGTGAAAATAGGGAAGTTTGTAATTTTCATTGCTTTATATATTATTCTCTGGATTTTAGTAGTTTGACCTCACATGTACAAAATTTGAATAATACACGCTCCTAAATTTTATTTACTTCAGTTGGCTCTTTTTACACCACCCACGTGTGAACTATTATAGTGGTTATATGAAATCTGATTTGTTGATTTCAACTTAAAATTAACAATATAATTTATTAAATAAATAAATAATGTTTACTTAAATATTATATTGAGGTCTCATAAACTACATAACAGTGCTCACAACCAAAACAACTAATAACGAAAGAAAATACTTTTGTTATAGATTTTGAAACATGGCCAAATATTTGTTGATAGAGACGTTGCTTAATTTAAGACGGTGGCTAATTACACATCTTTGCCCTGTACTTTAAAACATTGTTGTTAAAAAAATCCTAACTTCACTAGTTTTTGAGATATTGTAGGTGTGTTTTTTCACCCGCGGACCTTTAAGCCTCGCTCTACTCTATATTTATTTTTTCATTCAAACTTTCTCTAATTCTAACTAATTTTTGTTTTGTCTTGTGTTGTGCTCATGTATTTCCTTATTAATATTGTATTACTGCAATATTTATTGCCCTTTTTACAAAGGGGCAGGTGACAAATTTTAGCAAAATAGTAAAAAAAAAATTAGTAAAATTTTGCTGAGACCATTTTACGGAGCGCATTCCGTAAATAACTAAATGTATATTTAATTAAAAACAAATACTAAGTAATTTTACGATGATTTATTAGACATCGATCTATAATAATATTTTTATACATTCTTTTGTTTTTATATTGCGAAAATCATGGCACACTAAAATCTAACTTGGAGCTTTGCTTCATACTGCGTTTGTTTGATTCGGGTTATGTGTTGTGATGTAGTTCATTTGGATCAGACAGTATAATTACTTAAAGTCGAATTGGATCTTATTAATATTGCTGTACTTGTTTTAATTTAAATGCAGTTTAATTCATTGTATTAATTTGCACTTTTCTATTTTAATCATTTTATTTAATGGCAAATTATTTGTTTTATACTGAACTTATTCAGTAGGTGCTAAATAGGGAAGTATGTAATTTTCATTGTTTTTCATATTATTCTCTGAATTTTTTTTTGCAGTTTGATTCCTCATTTGTACAAAATACGCTCTTAAATTTTATTCATTACAACGTTCAAGTTGATAACATCGCCATTTATTATGATTATGGAAACTTCATGTTGTTTAATACAAAACCATAAAAAATAATAACCGAAAATAATTTAAAATTTATGCGTTTGGTCTCACGAAATTTCCGCTGAGAATGCACCGAGAAAGTGTAACGCTTATCTCCTGTGGGTGGGACGACATACATTACACGCTTGACCGCACTAAATCACCTACAATCGTTCGATTTGTTACAAAACGATCGATCTGTTAACATGATTGTAAATGTTTTAGCACTATAAAACGGTTATCTTAAGAAGAAAGTAGAAAATTAAATGATTATTGGATTTAGCGACCGGATATATAGGCCTATTCTTGGTTAGCAATTTCTGTAACGCTGCTTTTTATTGACGAAGTAATATTGGGGTAAGGACTATTTGTACTGGGAGACATATTGCTGTCTTTATTTTTGTGAAAATCAACAAATAATTTTAAATATCACTAAGTATAACCAAGGGAGAGAGAGGGGTCCAAAAATCCTTAAAAAGCGATCACGTGATAAATGGACGCCCTCTCAGCACGTCTCCTTATCAATAGGAATCGAATGTTTTTTGAATCATTCAAATCGGTTGATCCGTGTTCTCGAAATCGTCGACGAAAATTTGTATTCGCAACCACACACACACACATACACACATGCATACATTTTTCTAAGGTATTCCAAAATGTTCAGAAACCTCTGAAACGAAAAGATATATAAAGATGTTCATTTCCGATTTTCTTGCGATTACTATAATTTACCCTACGGGAAGTTAAAAATAATCATTACTTCACTTACTGAGTATAGAGACAAATCATGTCAATAATATCGACGTATAATAATAGTTTATATTAATATTGTCATATGACATTCTACTTAGTATTTATACACATTTTACTGGTTGTCAACACGTCGCCCGCATTCTGTCAAACATCTGTCTGAGATAATACTAGTATGTACATTAATTTATTTCTCAATATATGCAATTGATATATCTTAGCGAGTTTGAATTTATTATCATTAAAATTAATTAATATTAATCTAATACTGTTTATCAAATTTGCTCTATTTTGTCGATGGAGGAGAATGATAATGATATCTTGGTGAGACTATTGAATCAAAATCGAACGGAATCGAAAGGAAAGATCAAATCTCGACAAATTTATAGGGTTAATGTTTGCATTATTATTAAAATTTAATGCAAGTATTGAATAAAAATTTCTTAAAAATGCTGCAAGTCTGTCTCTAACATTTAATTAAATTTTATGAAAAATATATTATTGAAGATCTTTATCATACTTAGAGTGTAACAAGTTATAATTAATTACATAAATATTAATAAAAAAATTTTGTTGGACACCAATCAGAACTACGTGTTCTATAATAATATGTTGTGAATGATTTATTTCTAGGATTATTGTTTTTGCCAATGGTATTAGAAGTCAATCCAATGATTGTCTTTACTGAGAATTATATTTTATGTACTTCAAAATGCTATTAAGGGACAATTCAATGGTCGTTCTTCTCCGTTGGTCTCTTTCGATGGTTCCTCGATTTCAAGGAATAATATTACTTGGAAACATATTTTCAAAGATTATTCAGACATTTCCACTATTGATGTCAGTTACACACCAGATTAGTCATAAAGGGCATTAAAAACAGAATGATTAATTTAATTAATCATAAATATATGATTTTTTTCTGTGTTACAAAATATAAAATATTTTCAGTAATATTGATATTCTGAATTTTTGCAAAGTGAAGTGAGAACTTGAAAACAACTTACTCAATCCTGGTCATGGACAACCCTGATACCAAGCAGTAGCGACATTTATTTTTACTCGGAAATATTACTTTTAAATATGTTTCTAAGTGAAAATAGTCCTTCCCGAACATTGCTGCACCAAATTAAGTAATAAGTCAGCCCCATTAGATAAATTCTAATAATAAAATAATCTAATATGGATCAACCATTGAGTTGCCATCTAAAAATACGAGGCATGGAGAAATTTTAGCTCAACAGCTTATAGGACGTATTGTTGTTAGAGAATAAAAAAATAAGGATACATTTTTAACCTTTACGAGCAAGCCGTCAATGTACTTGCTACATAAAATATTTTAAGATTTTTCAACCATTATCAAAAAAATGTATTTAGGAATTAAAAATTACACTTCTGAAGAACTAACAACCACTTAACAAATTAATATTCTTTATAATTTAAGTCAAAATAATGAAAATGGAAGCAGAAGTAGACAATTCTGGTTGTCGTCTACAGGCGACACTCATACATACAGGTCATCAAGCGGATGTCGCCTATAGGCGACGCTTATGGCAGAAGGGTTAAATATGTATCTACAAGTATCTACAAACAGGTTTATTAAATTATTTTTCGAAGTAACTAACAATAAGTATTTTAAACGCTCGGCCCTTGACTTTCTCATAATCGAACACCTCTATTATGATTATAGTAATCAGACGTCGCTCCTTCGATTGCACTAACAATAAACGATTAGATCTCCCCGAGACGGCTTGATTTATTTGAATTTACGCGTTAATAATTCTTGACCGCGAGATAAACCCATTAGCTTTTTTCATTGAAGTGAAAAAGAGGCATCCAAAGCGAACGCTATCAGCTCATACGATGCGAACGTGGAAAAGTAAAAAGCATCACGAACAACAAAATTACAAACGAGATGAGATTTAAAATCGCATTTGTAAAAGAAACATGCAGTCATTCATAATAACAGAATTGAATATAAAACTAACAATCGAACATAATAACAACACTGGTACGCACCGTGGGTAATTGAAAAAAGCTCGCTCGCAAATGATTTATTAATTATTCTCATGGTACATTGTTGTCCGCGATCTCCTCCGCTTGGGCAAGGCTTCGATTTAATCTCTGTTATTTATAGAAACCTTATACGTGTCATTAAAAGCCCATGCTTTTTGTGTCGGCCTGCGTCTTAATTGATAATTAAATGAAGCTGAATTGCGTTACATAACTCAGGTGGACATAAATATAGAATACACAAGTACATAAATAACGTACGTGTACGAGAGCATTGTAACCGACAGCCGCACCGCGCCATCGACATGCAGCCGAACCCATTCACTTGCTGAATTATTGATTGCGAAACGAGAAATATACCTCAATGAACGATTTTAGAAATAGTATATAGTTACTAAATAAGCTTGCTGGGCTAAAAACTAAATCTGTAAAATTTTAGTTCCGGGTTCAAGCCCGCATTTCGCACACCTCTGTATCAAACAATAGTGAAATCACTTTTGAAGTAAAAGTTTCTATAAATCTTTGAAGTTATTGAAATGAAAAATATTTTTAGGCAAAACAGATATTACAGCTGTTCAAAGAATGAGATTGTATCGCCAGCGAAAAAGTAATAAAAATACCATCAGTCAATGAATGTATGTTAATTTTAATTACATGAAGTTCTTCAAACACAATTATTACATGATGAGTGAAGTTGCGAAAACAAAATTTGTTTTCGGCGTTGTTTAACATAATTCACTGTGTAAACGAATATTATAGAAGTTATTAATCAGCAATTACTTCATTTCTCTTATGAAGGTTCATTTCTTAATGCTAATTACAATGACAAACCGATCATGTCATATTTGAAGTATGACTTTTTATTACATTATTGTTTTTAAATATTATACATATTTTTATTACTATTAAAAGTATATAATTTATAATTTGTCATTATATAATTGCGTATAATGGTTGACACTGATAGATATGTACATCACGAGTGTTACCATATCACTAATAAACATTATTCAAAAATGTTATGTGATGTATTTAATTTTACTTAAATGCCATCTTGTTTTACTTCAACTGCGAGTGAACCTTAGGCGCACTCTTTTTATTCTCTCCAAGATTTTCTGATCATTTTACTATTTTTCGAAAAAATTATTATTTCTAAAATATTGAACTTATTCGCTACGGACGTCATCTATAGGCGACATCTGCTTGATGACCTATGTGTACTGGTGTCGTCTATATACGACATCTTGTTGACGACCTTTAGGTTTGAATGGTCACTATACACATAAAGTGTGTCGACTTTTGCATGAATATTTATTCCTCTGAGCTAAATTATTGTCAATTCTAATTTTTATTGTGGTTGTTAGTTGTTCAGAAGTACTATTTTTGACATTTTAAATCTTTAAATATTTTGTGCGGCTTGCTGGTCAGTATAGCAGTGTTACTCCTGCGTAAAACACTATCGTAGCTAAATCTTTCAATATAAGGAAACAATTATTTATTGTTTATTAATAATTGATTATACCATTCTGTTTTAATTACGTTTTATTGAAGTAAAACTTCTTTAGGCGCGATATGGGTGTAAAAATTTTTAGGCGCGACACGGGTGTAAATCCGTACAAATGCAACGAAAATGCCAACGTGTAGTTGAACACTACGACGCCGTAAGCGCTGATGTCGCGAGTATCCACTCATATCCCGTCATGTCATGCGTAAGTCGAGCGCTAAACCCTATATGAACTTGCATTAATTGAATCACGTTTTTTTAACAAAAGAAGAGGTTGCTGTATTATGTCCTCATGGAATAAGACTTTTCTTAGAGAATAAATGTGCCATGGAATATAATAAATTTATATTGAATCTCGTTGAAGACAAAATAATATCTACTGCCACGGATATTTATGTAGGTTGCCATGCGACAGATCAACAATCATACATTCGTCAGCAGTTTCACAAAAATCGGTTATTGATACCGGGGCTTTGCCGTACGAAATAATTTTAGTTCTGAATAAATTTTACATAATAACAACTAATATTGATGTAAGTGATGGCTTAGCTAATGGTTGTGTGGGAAAATTAGTGTACATAGAACGTGGCGATAATGATGAACTTCTACGTTTATGGTTTGAATTTCCCGGTAAGATAGGTAACAAAATTAGGAAGAAAGCTTCACATCATATTCAAACTCTTAATATCAGTAGGTCAGCTGTGCCGATGCTCAGGAGATCTTATTATTATTGATGTTATATGATTATTAAAAGATGATTTTTAAAATTCAAATATGATGTTTTTTTATTTTTATCTTAATTGCCTACTCATACAATATTAAAAGTTTTACTTCAATCGCGTGTGATCCTTACGCGCACTCTTTTTTAAGAGTAGAGATGTCTGAATATTTCACGTGAATTTTCAAAAAATATTAGAAGAAAAAATCCATAAATTTTGATCGTTTTACAAGAGCATCTCTTATTTGGATAACTTTGCAATTATAGACTCAAGTTCATTGTACATTAATATTTTCTCAAAAATTTAATTAATTGTTATAATTAAACCACTTCTCATAGGCCTATAATATTTTAAGGTTGTTCGGTTTGACTATCATTTATATCACCATGCGAAGTTTCATCAAAATCTCAGAAGAGTAAACGTGAGATTCTCCTTGTCAGTTTAGATTTAATATTATAAAAAATATTAAGAAGGGCTTTCAAAAGAAAAATGTCGCAAGTTATTGCCATTTAGGATTTAATAAAGAAACGTTATAAATCTTTATCTTTATCGTTGTCAAGTTTTAATTGAATTTAATATTTAATATTGATTTATCGCCAATAATTCGTTTTACTACTGGTGTGGTATTATGTGTCGATAAATCTATTAAAGGCAGTATTTCTTGTGCAATATCTGTAGGGATCTAACTTCGCCTATGGAAAATAATAAACGTATCAGCGTGCCTTGTTGCACAATTTTTCATATGCATTTTATTACTGGTAACCTATTATCCTTGTACTAGTTTTCGAAGTCATACAATTATTATTAAAATACAGTAGGTATTTTACTTTTCTCAAAGGAGCTGGCTATGGAAGAAACTTGGTTCAGCAACTACTGGTGCTGGGTTCAACACCTAAGATATCAAGTAGTAATGATATCACAATTAAGGTTATAGATCTCAAACACGATATATTTGGGTATCTGGAAATTTTGATTGAAAGTTTACTATAGTTGACACTGCGAAGTTGAAGCATTTGATCGAATAAGGAAGTGATTATATATTCCATTCACTCCACTTATCAGCTAATGATCATTGGCGCCTTTACAATATATTGTTGATAGTATATATCTAAAATCCATCATCATAACAACACATTATCTAAACAAATATTTCTGCGGTCTTGTTGACAAGTTCTAATCTGTCAGCTATCATTTATCGATCGCGCGATCATTAATTCAATAATACCACCGGCGCTGTTATAATGTTTTATTTACATTAAGGTATTCGTAGTGCTCGCATTCTTGTTCTCTTCAACTAGACAATTTGTCATCAATTTATTATTTATAATCTAACCGTGTTCATGGACACTGGCGATAATATCGCGATATTTTATCGGCGGTTGCAAGATTATTGGTTTTTGTCTTAAGGCACGAAGAATGAAATACCGAGAGTAAACCAGTGGAATTGGGTAGAGGTGATTTATAATCTTTGTATCTAATTAATAACAGTCAATTTTGCGCAAATTAATAGCAATCCTACGAGTAATTTGAAATAGTAACTAAAATCAGAACTTAAGGAGTTCTATGAGATGTTGTGCTGGCTTCTTAAACGTCGTGGATAGATGGTATGATGATAACAAATACAAATGTCCTATTTCTATGTCATGTTTTTATTAGTACATTTTTTATAATGCTGATGCACTTTTTAATGATGCAGCAATGTCTGGTAAAGGCTATTCTCACTTGGAACCATATTGCTACTATATTCCCAAGAGAAAACCGATGCCACCACTGTTTGACACCAGTCTGCCCAAGGTGTATCGAACCTGGGATCTTTCATTGAAATCTCTTAGCTCTAACTACTAATCCGTGGGCTTGTTCACCTGTATTCTCAAGTAAAAACTTGCTACAGAGCCACTGCAACTCCAACTATTGGACCTATGAACAAAATCAAGCAAAATAAAAAAAAATAGTTGGGAACACTGAAAATTACAGTTGATCTTTCCTTATCCACCAAACTATTCAAAGGGCGTTTATTAATCCCCGGAGCCTTAAAGGGGAGAAGGGGGTTGTCAAAAAAAACACATATAAAAATTCAAAAATTTTACCATTTTTCTGGGTACTAAATATACACGTCATGTGTGGGGTAGGGGGCTAATTTTAAAAATCGCCACGTATTCCTTAGGGAGAGGGGTGTCCAAAAATCCCTCACTTGATTAATGATCGTTTCAATGATCCACCGTTGACAAAAGTCTTTCATAACAATTCTAATAACCATTACCTATGGAATATGAAACACGACTCTGCTCTTCTTTTTCCGTCGTGCGGTCAGTACCATCTCTTTATCAAAGTTTTTTTAACACGCGCTACCGCGGCACGCAGCCTCCGTCTGAGGAGCTTTATCAGGCACAATGTTCTCAGAACCCTGACTCACTGATATCTCTAGACCCACTGACATAATATGATGAATCTGATAATCCATCCAGCTGGAACATCAAGGTCTTTATCATGTCGATGAGAACCGTGTCAATCGAAGAGGAAATTGGATTGGATTGGAACTACTTTTTTTTGTTTGGGCAGGAATCAGAATTTTGGTAATCTAAAAGCTGTTGTGATGATAAACTCAATGTCTTTTTACATTTTTATATGTTTTTATTAGTAGACTGATATGGTTGTGCTTTTCTGATTGTGATTATACTTTTATTGTTGTAAAAATAACTGTACGTGAAGTAAAAAAAACTCGTAACATGGTGTAGAAGTTTTAGTTGTAACAGAAAGACATTCAAAGAATTTGATATAAAGATAATGTGGTATGAAGAATAAAAAAACAATGTTGTAGATAGCTAAATGTTCTAAGCGAGGGCAAAAATTCTATATCAAGCGCAGTTTACCACGGATTTGCTCACCATTTTACCAATGTCCAAAATAGTCCAAAATTGTGTCCAAAAAGTAGATTTGGAGTCCACCAACTAGCAACCACCCAGCTACTTAATTTTTTATGATCGAATAGACTTTCTTATTTGTTACATACTGTCGTAAAATATTAGTTAAGGCCTGTTCACACGACGCTTGTTTTGTTGCTTTTTTGGTCAGCTGGGTAGCATGCTAGTTATCAAGTAGGCAAAATGACGTCGTATCGATCTCTATTTGTTCCCGCAAGCGAGATTTTAATATTGGCATGTGCTCCACAGCATGCTTGATTTTTGAGTGTGATTTGATTTGGCTTGCTAGATTTTTTAGTGATTTATTTCGGCTTGCTAGATTTTTAAGTGAGATTTGTTTTAGCTGACCAAATATTGCCTCCAACAAGCGTCGTGTGAACAGGCCTTTAGTTAGTAGACTTTTCTTAATACTGACGATGGAGTATCTCATGTTCTCTAACTATAAATTGATATATACCTACTTCGTACACATTAGTTATAGTTATAATTTCTCTCCCAATATAATAGTATGTAAATCAAACTTGTTACCCAGATATTCAATAAATTATTACTAGTGAATGAAATATATACGGTGTATTATATAAATCAAGTAATCTAGTATTCACACGACACGCGAGATAATTTCCGTGTAGGAATTCTTGTCGCGATCGCTAAGGCAGGCGCCAGATATATTAAGAGTGGAGTTAGGTTGATTTTCTAGGAACGCTAATTGCGACGATAACAGACAAGACTGGTCATGTGAAAATGCATTATAGTCATTGGGATTTTGATGGAAAATTCAGAATTGGATAATCTATAGTTTTATGTTGACTTACTTTGTCTCATAAAAATTTCCTATAACGTGCATCGATGAAAATCAGCAATTGCTTGTCATGCAAACATACGATTATTTCTGATGTCGCTTTTGAAATGCAAACTGCTACAATGCAAGTTTTATGAGCAAATTTTTATTTCAATTGATTTATAGGATAAATAGTTAGGCAATATTTCGATAATGCTTTCAATTATTTATTATGTTAAATTATTTTTTCTCCGCCAGGAGAAGATTGAAGAAGAAACAACTACTTTACTATAAAAATTTTATAAAAAATTTCATCTTTATTTTTAACTGAAAAATTTTGATTTTTGAGAATTTTGAAATTTTTGAACAAGATTGACTTTTTGAAAAATAAAAGTTATATTTTGAAATATTTTGAACCTTTTTTCAAAGCAAACGCACTGATTTAGCTCCGTAGAGACGAAATATTGAAGCGCGTAAACGCCGCGTTGAAGTCTAACGAATAAACAATGTTTTTCGAATGTTTTTTGAATATTTCAAATCGTTTGAACCGTGTTCCCGGAATCGCCGACGAAAATTTGTATTCGCACACACACACACATACATAATTTTTTTTAAAGGCATGCCAAAATGTTCAAAAACGTCAGAAACGTCTAAAACTTCGATTTTTTGATTACCATAACTTACCCTACGGGAAGTTAAAAAAATCTTTCTCAAAAGCTCATAATATTTTTAATGAAGTTTCTTGGCAAAATTTGTCGAGACAAAGATTTAAATCATCAAATATATGTATTTTGTAATATATTACAAAAAGTGTTCAACCACAATACATTTATCTACTCATGAAATAGAGATAGTTAATAAATGATGCTCTAGTAATAAGTTATAGTCCAACTATAAAAATCAATATTGTCTAAAATTTCTTATATTCAATAAGTACAATACATACTTTTGCTCTTCCATGGCTTTTCACTGGCCACTATGTGCATTAAAATTCCGTATTCTGAATTAATCAAAAAGTGAAAACAATTGTTCAAAACTAATAACAAAATTCTAGATACAATCAATGTGTATGATGATAAAGAGCATTATAAAAGCGCAGAAATTGATTTCGTGCGATGCAGATATTGTCTATCTGGTTTTGTCCCGTTAGACCGCCACAGAGTCGGAGCTTTTGAAAGCTCAAAAACGCATTTTATGGAAGTCGTCTTCAATAACTTTGTTACATAGATTAGTTTAACGACTTAATATGAAAGTTCTACTTCAATAGAAAATTTTTACAGGATAGGATAAAATAATAACCAATATATATAAAATAAAATAGTAACCAATTATATATAAATTTTAGTCAATAATAAATCATGAACCGAACTCTTAAGTCATCCACTTTACCTATATTTAGAAGCATACAAAATTTGTGTTTTTTTATGTTAATGTCATTTTCGAATTTTCTTTGTAAAAGTTTACTATAGCATATTAACAACCCTCTTTTTAAAAACCTTCAATAATGAATCATAAAATTTTACATCTTAATTTAAGTTTAGTCATAAAATGAAGAAGGCTTGCAAATAAATCGATTTTAACTTGTAGGAAATTTTTATGAAGCAAAACAAGTTAACATAAGATGAATGATAGTCCTATTCTGCATTTTTCATCAAAATCCCAGTAACTACTTAATGCAGTGGTTTCCAAACTTTGTTGCACCGCGCTCCCTGCTTTAATATAAAGAATGGTTGCGCCACCCTTAATTGTTCCAACAATTTAATTTTATTAATACTCAACTTATATTATCAGACTATAAATTAATATGCAATATTATATAAAAATATGAATATAAACTAATTATTTTTTATTGTCATTTTAAAAATGTTGGGTTATTTTCGCAAATAGTATTCTAGAAACAGATGTACGCGCCCCCCTTAGAACAATCGGGCGCCCCCCAAAGAGGGCGCGCTCTACAGGTTGAAAACCGCTGACTAAATGCATTTTTACATGAGCAGTATGCAACATTATAATAAATATACTAATATCAAAATGTGCAATTAAAGTATCATTATTCCAAAAGTGAAAATCCACGTAGCTCTCATCTTTACGTAAACTTATTAAAGTTTATCACACGCACATTACATACACCCAAACGTATGCACAATGTGTGTAAAATTAATTATGATATTAAATGAAACCAGTTGAAACTTTCCGTTCGTTTTTACGAGCGTGTGTAATCATCTAAATTATCGACATCAATCTTTGTCATATAAAAATGTTGAAATAATTTTTGAGCACATCACACAATGCCCATAAAAATTGAGTCGAGTGCCTGAAACAAAATCGCCTGTTAAATCGAGAAATACATCTTGAACGCAAATAAACGTTTTGGATAGATCTGGAGAGTATCAAGGGCCCGAGCTTAGTTGCTTAGTTTATGTGTTAGATTAGAATTAACACTTGCCTCATTGATATCAAACAGTGCAGACAGAAGTCGGTTTAAATAAATACTAAGTTCAATGCTAAAAAATCATGCGGATTCGAGAATCGGGAATTCAGATCTATTTTCTTATTCTTCCTCTTGATTTCGCTGTAAGAAATTTAATCTTGCAATCACAGGTTCTATGTTTTATTGTCTTGGAAACCTTGGCATTCAAGTAGTAGTAGCATCAATTATCACTTGAGATTGTAAAAAACAAATTACTGGAACTTACCGTACCGAAGATTATAATTTTTTAAAAAAAACTTTAAAATTTGAAATTAAAAGTTCGAGAATTTAAAAAAAAACACTTTTTTTCAAACTTTGAACAATTTTTAAAGCAATCGCGCTGCGTTACTCTTAGCATTCTAAACAGAATTTGTTCTTATCATTAAAATCTCTATAAAATATCTGATAATATGATGTCCATATGTATAATGATCATTTTTGACCGCCAAATAGCATTTTTTGTTACTTTGCATTAGATCTCCGAAACCGCTAGTCCTGCTTTCCCAAAAATTTAATCAGTTCTCTATTTTGTCAATACAAGTGAAACGTTTTTTGAATTATTGAAAGCGGACGCTCCGTTCTTTTAAAAACTGAATTTTGGTACTTTTTGTCAATAGGAATCGAATGTTTCTTGAATCATTCAAATCGGTTGAACCGTGTTCTCACATATGCACATACACACATCCATTTGTTCTAAGGCATGCCAAATTGTTCAGAAACCTTTGCATAATTTTCTTGCGTACAAGTTACGCTACGGGAAGTTAAGTATGAAAATTTACCTTTCCGGGACATTGCTGAAAAAATAATAAAAAGTTAAAATTGTTCAAGTATATTAAAAATATATGTATCACTAATGTGAAATAGAAAGGACATTGTTGGGTTGTCTTTCAAACAGTCATCTGTTGAAATAACAAATTAACTATTAAGATCAAAAATAATCCAAAAAACGTAATATAAATTTTTCATTGATTATACTGATAAATATTAAGGTTGATAAATTCTTCACTAATTTTTGGGTAAAAAGCAGAATTACCTCGATGGCATATGGATGTTTTTCATCACAATGATGTTACAGAATTTTCTGTAATGAATAATAATATATATATAGTCTAAATATACTGTTTCAACTTCTGTTTGATTTCCAATCTCCCTAGTATTTAATATATTTAACTAGTATATTTTGACATAATTATTTTCGCAATAATGCCCATAAGCTATTTTCACTTGATATAATACTTAAAAGCTATAATCTTAAGTACAAACCCTGACATCACTACTGCTTGACTTAATCCTCTATTGTTTAAACTTCAATAATTAATATGCATCAATTGAATTTCTGGTATAGGATATTTTTTATACAATATTTTTTAAATTTAATACATGTATCATTTAATCTTTCGTGCTGATTTCCCGTGGTGAAATCGGTCCCTAATCTATTAAAGTGACAACATATGAATATCAATGAACTTTGTTTTCATGTTTCTTATGGAACGATGCATTCCTGAACAGGAAGGTGATCTGTCATTTCGAGAGAAAAAAAAATAGACAGGGTTGGATAAGGAAATTAACTAGTGGTGCATGGCATCGTGCCTTAAGGCAAATTGGTGGAACTTCCCGTACCGTGATAAGAAACTTTGAAAAACTGATTTTTTTTTTTTGAAAACTGAAATAAAAGATTTTTGAAAATTTTTTTTTTTTTTAATAGACTTTTTACTAAAATTACTATGGATTTTTTTAATTTTGAAATTATCTAAAAAGTTTGAATTTTTTTTTTCAAAGCAAAATTTTGATTTTTTAAGCACTGCGTAGCTGTTTTAGGGATGAAATATCAAAGCGTGTAAGCGCTGTTGCGTCGTAGTATAACGGTTAAACATTATAAACCTTGGAACGGAACCCGTAGAAATGTAAACAAAATTTGTACTTATTTTTAATGTCCAATGATGATCATAATTGATAGCCAATTGGCATTTTTTCTACTTTTTCCATTGGATCTCCAAAACCGCTAGATTTGCCTTCTCACAAAAACAATGAATTACTATTATTGGCACTTTTTGTGCCGCATCTCTAAAACGGCCGGATCTGCATTTGCCAAAAATTAATAAGCACGTCTTCCCATCAATAGGAATCTAATTTTTTGAATCATTCAAATCGGTTGAACCGTGTTTTTGAAATCGTCAACGAAAATTTGTATCCGCACACACACATACATCTACATTTTTTTTAAGGTATGCCAAAAGTTAAGTTCAAAGTAAAAGTATATATATACACATTCTCATTTTGGTTTTTTTGGCGATTACTATAACTTACCCGACGGGAAATTCAAATTAATTACAGGACATAGGTGGATTTTTTTTTATTCATGAAATATTATTCAACAGATCAGAGTTATTGACAGAAATTATATGGCTAAATAAAAAATTATCTTTTCATTATTTGATGCCATTTTTACATTGTTGGTTTATTTTAAAATAGGTTTTTTTCAAAGCACCGGAGGAGACGCGCACCACAGGTTGGAAGCCACGGACTAATTTATACATTATTATTAATAATTTATTTATTTATTTATTTATAATTATTATTTTTTCATTTTTATTACTATTATTATTATTTATTTGCTTTATTGTGTGTATAGAATATCTTCAAATTATTCTGAAAATTTGGAAATTTGAAAATGTTTTGTTTTTCTCAAAAGTTGCAATTGAAATAGCCATTGCTCACTGTTCTGTACGCATGACGAATATACTCGTCAGTAAACAATATTCTACAACTTCTCCATGACGGATATAATCGTCAATCACTGTTATTTAGTAAAGATGAATCTATTATTTTTAGAATTTTTTTTTTCGAGCCGTCCCTTATAATGTGTCGGCGCTCTGTTCCTCCGCGTGAAATCCGACAGGACATGTTTAGATTCACAGGCCAAGATTTATGTTATTTTAATGACTTGACAACCATTTCATATTTGTGTCAGAAAATCATCAAAAATCTGTTTCGTATACTTCACTCTTAATTTGTCCGTCTCATCAGAGTGGAAACAGCATAAAACTTCCTTAAGCAGAAACAATATTACCCACGCTCTCGAATACTTTCTTTTTTCAATTTCAACAAAAAGATTTATCTCCTGCAACGCTATATTAATTTTAATTTATTGTATACACATAAGTTTAGACAGAAACAATTAGTATGATTGCTCTAATTAAACATTCTGTTAGGTCCGTCTATTTAAATTCAATGAGTTTGTATATTCAAATCCTTTATTATCTACTCATTATACGCGTTTGTTTGAAGATTAAATTTAATTAGTATAAATTAACTTATACGAGTACAGTTGTGTTTATAATATGTCAATATGTGTAATTATATGGTAATACATATACAAATATAAAATATTTTTTGTAACATCCAGACCACGATATATTTATATTGTTTAATTAATTATTTATCTTCAATTTACTTATAGAACCATACTTTGATCATGGGTTCATGGGATATTTTGAAATACAAATGTTATCAAATACTAAATGAATACTATACTACTACATACTATATAAACACTAAATAAATACAATACTAAACTACTATATATAAATAATATACTATTGAAATATAAATTTCTATCAAAAATACAAAAAAATGTATTACACTAAAATTGAGACGATTTTCCTGGGTTCGGATCGACATCGAATTTTAGCAAGAAAGCGTATTATGCGGGATAACAACATTATACTTAAAACTGCAGGGACTAGCGTGTAGTGACGTATTACAGGGGAAATCATTATAAACGTGATAGTCTTTGCGTTCTACTTTATATAAATTTTCAAAAAACAAAATGTGTGTAATAAGATAGTGTTCCTTCCAAATGGATTATCTTGCTATAGTTTAGTTTTTTTATTTTTTTTAAAATGAATTTAAAATTTTAGAGACAAGCAAATGATACATTTAAAAATTTTATGTCGAAGCCGAGTATTGACAAATGTATCATATATTTCGTAATAATTAAGATAAATGAGACCCTTCGTAATAATAAGAATATGAGATCCTGTTATTGATTATTGTTGTTATTGATATTTGTTGATCTGTTCCACCAACTAGATATCAAGCAGTGGTAACACACATTTTTCCTTGAAAACATAGATATATTACAAATAAAAATAGTCCTTTCTTTAATTGCTGCAATAAGTTCAAATATATCACCACTAATAGAGGGAACAACCTATAGATTGCCTTTCATTAAAAAATATTAAAAATATAATAGACGTTCATTCGTTGCCTTCTAAAAATCGCCAAATGGGAACTATCATCAAATATTATAGAACTGTTAGTTATACTTGCTGCTAAAAAAAAAATTGATTTCAAGCGGTAGTGATATCAATTTTTATTTGAAAATAGCCATAGTCATTACTATGATCAGTTGAATTATATCACTATCAGAAAGGATAACTACTGACTTGCTATTTAATAAAATAGAATAGGTCATTGGTTGACTTCTAAACAGCAACGTTTTGGAGAAGTACTTTTACAACAGCTTATAGAACTCTTAGTTTTGGTTGCTCTTCTAGAAAAAAAATTGATAACAAGCTGTAGTAATATGATAGTAATTACTATGAAAAATTAAATTATCACTATCAGAAAACTTAACTACTGAATTGCCTTTCAATGGCACATAATAGGAAAACTATTGGTTGTCTTTTAAAAAGTAACGTTTTGGAGAAGTACTATCACAACAGCTTCTAGGCTCCTTAGGTTTTGATTGCTATTCTTACCAAATCTGATATCAAGCAATAGTGATGCCCATTTTCACTTGAAATTAGCCATAGTACGGTAACTTAAATTATGTCTCTATCAGAAAGGATAACCACTGAATGGCCTTTAGTAAAATAGAATAGGTCAACCATTGGTTGTGTTCTAAAAAGCAACGTTTTGGAGGAGTACCATAACAGCTTACAGAACTTTTAGGTCTGATAGTTGTCCTAAAAAACAAACTGAAATGCATGTCATTTTTTTTTTAAATTTATGGCATATGAAACCCAGTAAATAATAATTGGTTTTGAAATTTTACTCCACCGTAACACAATGGACGTGTGCTTTTAGTCACCCGTCAAGCACCTAAAGTTTTATTATTTTTTTCATCACCTACCTTATATAGAAATATTAAATCACATATTTAATCAATATAAATGCGTTGTGTTTAGTCCAGCTTGTCAATACTGTCAAATTGCACATTAAATTTGTTTTCTCTTAAGAGCTGTCAGCCTGTTATAAGCAAATACTGGTACTGAATGCCCGCGGCCATGTACGCATAGGTGCGCACCAGTCCATAAATCAAAACTGTCATTATTGATAAGATAGTTACGGTTTATTACGCACGTCGTGATGAAATCCAACAGAAAACAAACAACAAATCAACTATACCGATTTTGCTCCAATGAATCGAATAATTTCAATCGACGTTAAATAGTTAAAAGTCTAACGCTAACGACGCGATGATTTTTTTTTGGCTAGTAAACCAAAACCGTTGTTTTGGGATAAGTGCATTCTTCTGTTCATTATTGCATTCAGGAAGCTTATGCAAATTTTCCTTTTATATCAATAGTCAAGTTCCCGCATATTTTTATTGATTTTTTACTCAATTAGGACTTTATAAAATAATTAATGCGTACAATGTGGGTGTTTACAAATTATTGACATATAGAGTGTAGAAAATTTCATTAGGACAGAATTTTTTTTTAGAAATTATACATACTGTGTTTCATAGTTATGTTTCATATAATTAACATTTTCTGTTATTTGATTTTTCATTGTTTTTAGACAGTTCTATCTATAAGCTATTGTGATGATGATTTCTAAACTATATCACTTTTTAAAAGACAATCTAATGGTTGGTATCTCTATTTGATTTAATTTCTATTAATGGATGAATTATGAAAATCTTAACTTCATAGATTCATTTAAAGAAATTATCCAATTCTAAAAAACTTGGTGTAGTAGCCATTATTTTTGATTGTGATTCTACAAATGTAATATAGGTTTTCAGTTTGAAAGTTTAAACTAGTAGTATATGGTATCGTGCCTTGAGGCAAATATGAATTAATTTCGAAATTAAAAAAAAATGTTTTTAAATTTAAAAAAATTTTTTTTTTTCTCTTTCCAAATGCAATCGTTTTGTCAACACAAGCATAAAGGTTTTAGAATCAATCAAATCGGATGCTTATTCCTTTCAAAAACTGCCATTATTGCACATGCAGCTCCGTATCTCCGAAACAGCTGGACCTGTCTTTGCCAAAAACTAATCACCACTTCTTCTCATAATTATGAATTCAACTCTGTTTGAATCATTCAAATCGGATGCTCCGTTCTCTCAAAAACTCGATTTATATTTTCTGCACTCTTTGCTCTGTAACTCCATAACGGCTGGGCCAACTTTTAACTAATCTGCACATTTCCCTATCAATAGGAATTGAATGTTTTTTGACCATTGAAATTGGTTGATGCGTCCGAATGCGTGGACGAAAAATTGTATCCAAACATACATACACACATCCATTTTTTCTAAGGTATGCCAAAATGCTCAGAAACCTTCAAAACGTGAAGATATGCAAAAATTATCAATTTCGAATTTTCGACGGTTACAATAACTTATCCTACGGAAAGTGAATAAAGATGAATAATAAATAGTAAAAACAATAACGCAATAATCACCAATAATGGTTACGGTTTGATCGAAGCCCTAGGTTTATCTTACATGCATATAATTTTCAAACTACATGGGATCGATTTTTCTGATTTTTTTTTAAAGATACTTGTTAATAATTTTGCCTATTTAGCCTTAAGATTAAGTTCTGGGACACTCTATATTCACAAAATATTCCTATTCATTTTTTTATGTTAGACGTAATTGTCTGAAAAAATTGAACATGTTCTAAAGTAGAATACAAATACAAATATTAGCTTAATTACCAATTAAAACCTATGCTAATTTTTATACCTCTAATAATTTTATTAACGTCTTATTTCATTTACAAATTTATACAATCTTTTGGAATTCTGATCACAGGTAGTTGGTATAGGGTTTCATTCTTATTGATTATTTTACATCAACGCGAACCATCTGAATTTCTTGGCTATAATCCAAGGTCGATCGGATAAAAAATCATTAACCTATGATTAATGAATCACAAAATACAGATATTAAGTTTCACAATAGACAGATGCAAAACAATCTTAAATATATTGTCGGTCTTAGTCATATATTTTAGAACGAGATTAAATTTAATACCGTGTTTAGCATATGTTATTTATAATACTTAAAGTGTTTATAATGTAAAAAAATGTGCTAATGACAGGAATTTTAGAACAACAAATTGATTTTTTTCGGATTTGATGTGAAATGATGTATGTTATAGATCGCATCTTGAGTTGTAAGTAATGGTAGATGTAAATTGCGTACAAAGTTTGAATATTAGGTACAAATCTATCATGTATAATGTATAAAAATGTGCTAATGACAGAATTTTTTAACCACAATTTGATTTTTTTTGGTTATGATATAGAATGATATAGAAGGATCTTGAATTAATAATGCTATAAATAAGTATAATAAAATCTTGTCATAATTAGTATAAAAATATAACATTGTGACAAATATAATATAATTCGAAAAACTTAGAACTACTTTATTATGAAAATCTGTCATTTATACGTAAATAAGTTAATTACGATTGTTGTAAAACACAAAATTACATTAATATTTACATATCTTCTAACAATAACTGTATATAAAAAGTTAATAAACACATATAAAAAAAATTAAAACAAATTATATTCTATAAAAAATAAATAAAACTAGTGGTGCATACCATCGCGTGGTGTAAGGCAAACTGCTCGAACTTTCTGTACCGAATATTAAATTTTTTAAAAGCTCAGAATAGAAAAATTAGATTTTTTTTGTAAATTAGATTATTTTTTGTAAAATTTGAAATGTTTGAATATACTGATATTTTTGAAAACTTTCAAAATTTTGATACCCGATTTGAAAGAAGCTTTGAAATTTCTTGAAAGTACGCATTTATGTGGGTTGACGCCCAAAAACATTTTTCTCAACTTTTTTCCTGGGTCTCCAAAAAAATTTCGAGAAAAATGCACTCAATACTTTGCTACGTCAAAAACTTTATTGCGATTTTCTATACTGCTCCGTATCTTCGAAACGGATGGACCAACCTTTTCCAAAAACAACACGTCCCCTTATTATTAGAAATCGAATGCTACTTAAATAATTCAAATTGGTTGGTTCGTGCTCCCTAAAACGTGGACAAAATATTGTATCCATACATACACACTCATGTATTTTATCTAAGGTATGCCAAAATGTTCAGAAACCTCTACAACGTAATTAAATGCAAAAATATTTATATTTTTAGCGATTATCTATTGTAACTTACCCTACTGGAAATTAATAAAATCTTTCGCTTTATCGACTATTCTACAGCAAGGTTCCACTTACCTTAAGTATTAAATCAAGCAATAAATTTCGAATCAATTGTCATTAAGTATGTCATTAAATTAAATTATGTGCATTTTATAGCCATCGTCCATCCTCAGTTATTTTATGTTTTTCGCATCGTCTTCATTACTATATATTTTTTTGACACCAAGTCTGCGACGCACGTGCCGAAATGCAAAAAAAAGCTCAATGCATGCATACATTCTGAATAAACAATGATTTGTTATTTATTGCACGTATTGAAATTATGATAAAACAAAAAATAATATTTATTGAAATGTTTCCCGCCGTGTTTGGAAAGGACACGAATATTTGAAATTTTATACCCGGCGCGACGATGATAAATGTTTAATTATAAAATAATATAAGCGCTATAAATCAGAATTAGAAATATTTGATAATTGATTTAAATACTGGGAATTAAAATATGTGGTTATTTACATTTGACAAATATATACATATAAGTTTTTTTATTCTTGAGAAATGATAAATTAATATGATTTTCGGAAGCTTTTTTTCAAACAAGTTGTTAAACGTGTTTGTTTATTTATTTATTCGATTTTTTAGATAAATTAACAATGTTTATCTTTAAGTACATGCTGGAATTCGTATAACACTTTCACATACGATTCCTAATAACTGATAATAGTTAAAATGACATAGGAAAGTTGACACAGCTTTTACTTTTGAATTCACTAAAATAAAAATCTTATAAATTTATAAAAAAATATGAGAAACGATACAAAAGAAACTATTATTTGTGATCAGTATGAAATATCACATATATCTTGTTTATTAAGCTTGTTATAGTATATTACTATATTTTTTATCACACTTTTGTGATAAAAGTATTTAATATTATAATCATTTAGTATGTAAGTTCCGTATTAGGCTGAAATGGGTCGAAAATCGAAAATAAAAATTTTTACATATCTTTACGTTTTAGAAGTTTCTGAACATTTTGGCATACCTCAGAAAAAATGGTCGTGTGTATGTTTTGTGTGTCCTCAACCGATTTGAATGGTTCAAAAAACATTCAATTCCTATTGATAGGGAGATCTGCTGATTGTTTTTGGCAAAGACAGGTCCAGCCGTTATGGAGATACGAAGCAAAAAGTGCAAAAAATAGAAATCGCGTTTTTGAGAACCGAGTATCCGATTTGAATGATTCAACAAACATTCAATTTGTAATGATTGGGAGAAGTGGTGATTAGTTTTTGGCAAAGGCTGGTCCAGCCATTTCCAGAATACAAAGGTAAAAATGACAGTTTTTGAGAGAACTAAGCATCCGATTTGAATGATTCAAAAAAACTTTCTGCTTCTGTTGACAAAACAGAAATTGTATTGTATTGAAAATTAAAAATAATTCAGATTTCAATTTTAATTATGGCTTCAGTTCTAAAGCTCACTTATATATTTTAAATAAATAATTTTAACTTTGTAATTCAGTTTATGTAATTTTTATAAATATTAGACTATGTCATAGTATTTATAATAATCTATTTGAAAACATTTAATATTTCTCGAACATTTCGTTACGGTACAGGAACTTCCAGCAATTTGCCTTAAGGCCATGCCATACACCACTAGTTGAAGTTTGAATTAAATAGTGCATTTATTACATTTTACATTTTTGCCCAAAGTTGTTTTTAAATGTGACGACCAACTGTGACGAAAAATTTGGTTCATAATTCATTTATTCAGATAAAATTTAAGAACTAGCTGTAAGTGGAATTCTGTCTTAAGGCAATTAGGGCATCGTGCCTTAAGGCAAATTGCTGGAACTTCCCGTACCAAAAATTATTATTTTTTTTTAAAACGATTAACATTTTTGAAAAAAAATTACTTTGAAAAAATAAGATTTTTGAGAAACTATAAATTGGACAAAAAATTAGTTTTTTTTTGAAAAAAAAAAAAAAAATTAAAAAAAATTATTTTTTTTAATTTTTTTTTTTGAAAAAAATTTTTTTTTTTTGAAAAAATTTTTTTTTCTTTATTTTGACATATTGTGGAAGATCTGAACTTTTTTTTCAAAGCAATCGTACTGCTTTAACTACATAGGGACAAAATATAAAGCGCGTAAGCGCCGCGTCGCTGTTTAACGCATAAGCATTGGTACGGAACCAATAGGAATGTTAACAAAATGTATACTTATTGTTAAAATCTCTATAAAATGTCTGATAATTTGATGTGCATATGTCTAATGATCATTTTTGACCGCCAAATGGCTCATTTTTTTACTTTTTCCTCTATATCTCCGAAACCGCTGGACCTACCTTCATGAAAGTTGTATCGATTCTTCATCTTATCAATACAAATAAAATGTTTTTTGAATTATTAAAATCGGACGCTCCGTTCTCTTAAAAACTGAGTTACCGTTTTCGGAACTTTTGCCCCGTATCTTCGGAACGGCTTGACCTGCCTTTGCCAAAAACTAATCAGCACGTCTCCTTATCACTACGGATCGAATGTTTTTTGAATTATTCAAATCGGTTGATCCGTGTTCCCGAAATCGTCGACGAAAATTTGTATCCGCACATACATACACACACATACATACATACATACACACACACATACACACACACACACACACACACATACATCCATTTTTTCTAAGGTATGCCAAAATGTTCAGAAACATCTGAAACGTAAAGATATATAAAAATTTTCATTTTCGATTTTTTTGCGATTACTATAACTTGCCCTACGGGAAGTTAATAACTTACTTTGCCTTATCCTGAAAAATTATCTTTAAAAAATAAATCCCAAGAAAATTTCACAAAGTTCATCCCAAACATAAATCGCCAGAATGTGTCTCAGTGGTTATCTACGAACAACTATATATTTTCTGTAGGAGTTCTTCCTGGCTAGACTTGGACAAAAATCTGTCTTGTGAGAAATTTATAATGGTATAAAGCAAGGCATTACTTCCTGCAGTATATCACAAAAGAATTCAAGCGGAATCTGTCTAAAATAAACTTTGATATACTTCCAAGGGCCTGTTCAAATGTATGTACAAATTACGAATGGAGCTATCGTATTATACGTTTGTATGCAAATAATTTCGCGAATTTCCAGAAAACAGAGGATAAAATGACAGACAGCAAATAAAATATGCGGAAATTGCACGATGTACGTTGTGAAAATTTCTTGATGCTTATATAAATAATTTGATAACGATATTGATATTTTATTATTGATTCCATTAATCATATTGCCGGAAAATCATATTTCGTGGTAAGCACGTGATCCAGCAATCTTGGACCTTAGCTTGTTTGATATTGAACAGTAATGATATCAAATTTTTACTTGGAATTACATATTTCAAATCTGATATCAAGTGAAATTTGACTTTCGCAGCAATCATGCAATATAATAACTCTCTGCTAGATTTTTTATATCTATATTTGCACGTATTCCATCTTGGACATCAGCAAATTTTTGGTCGTACTTAAAAGATATCTAAATCCAATACCAGTCGATTGCATCGTCTCCTAATATTAAAATTAGGAGCCGATTCTGCCGTAAATTAGACCAATGTTACGTAGGCCCTATGTTACCTCATACTTCTCATTCAAAATGGTACTAAATATTGTCAAATTACTGTTTTATATAGAAAACCTAACCTAGAAAACGCACAAATGTCAAAAAACAATTTTATCTTAACTACATCTTTGTGATGTGGTATAATAACATATGAGTGACGTCGCATTTTATGTGTAAAACGTCTGAGTATTTAGTAGCATTTTGTATGAACACTGGAACGTGACATAACCTTGTCATTCGAACCCTTAGGAGTGAACATCAATATTCAAAACAGATTTTTATGCCTTTTCTTCACAGTAAATGACACAGGGTATAGATCTCATTCTATAAAGTCATAAAGACTATTCTCTCTATTATATCATAAATAACATTATAATTATCCCACGAATGATTTATGATTTATGATTAACTACCTATTTTATATCTTCACGTCGCCATTGCGACCTAATTAAGCACTCATTGTTATATGTTATTTGTAGTATATAATGATATTAAAATGTAATATCAGTAAGACATAGTATCTATACACAGGAAAATGTTAAGTTTTAATCATATTTTAAATTTGTACAGAATTAAAACCAAATTAATACAGTGAGTGGGTATTAGATGTACCAACCAGTAGGAGATATACTATTCTTCTGGCAACATCAATTTGGCTTAGATAATTGAATTATTATTGAAATAATAAAATAACTCTATTTAAGTTTGTTACAGTTGTTTTATTTGAAATTATAAGTCAAAATTTGTTTCCAAGTAAAAGAAGTTCTTTCGAACATAATTTTGCAATAAATTAATATATATCATCGCTATTAGAAAAAATACGAAGTTATACCAAAATAGAAATTATTGAGTTGCCTTCTAAAAGGCTAAGAGATTATCCACTTTCACTTGAAATTATAGGACAAAATTTGGTTTCAAGTAAAAGTATTTTTTTGAACATTACTGCAATAAGCTAACATATATTAGTAGTTATTAGGAAGAGGACAACCACTGGGTTGTCTTTAAAAAAAATAATATCAAAGACGTACCAAATATAAAAGACAATTATTGAGTTGTCTTCTAAAAAGCCAGGAGAAGATTTTCTATTTTTATTTAAAATTATAGATCAAAATTTAGTTCCAAGTAAAAGTAGTTCTTTGGAGCATTACTACAATAATTTAAAATATATCATCGGTATTGGGAAAAGGCATAACTTTTATGTCGTCTTTTAAGGAAATAATATAGAAAATATACCAAATAGTTGGGACAATTATTGAGTTGCTTTCTAAAATTCTAGGTATTGGAGGAGAAGGATCGTATCAACAACTCACAATCTTTTACAAATTCTTACAACTCTTGCTACTTCTTAATGCATTAATTTTATGCAGTTTTTTCAACAAACTTATGATAACATCAACAAATTATATATATATTCAATGATTCTAGATATCATTAACGATATGGAATATAACTGTTCATCCGGCATATTATCACATCAATTTCATTTTCAAAAAATTTCTGTTGTTCTATCATAAACCCATTAGACTTTCTAATTTTCGTCAGTTGTCATGTTTTCTAATATTTCACGTGCACTCTCTGTGTCACACATCTGCGTGCATAATTCGGACACGTTATGATAAAATATATGAATTATACAGATAAAAATATCACAGAAGAATATTTATGCTCACTCAAATGCTATCGAGAGTGATTCATTCATTCTTACATAAAAAGGGAAAGGTTTGGAAGAAAGTTCGAGACGGAACAATGATACGGAATAGGTCGGTTGAGAAACGCATCAGATTAGGGCTAAGGGTTAAGAGGTCATATGCAAACCAGACGCGCAGAATGCCGGTTATCGAATGTATTGCTTCATGTTTAATGCATGGATGCAATTATACAACAAAATAAACTATGATTTATGATTAGAAACACGTTCTCTGGAACTCTTCACCATTAGTTTTTTAAACTTATCGCGAACTATTTGGGTTACGCAATTGGAAAGATGTACTACACGATATATCGCTTGTCATTTGAATTAATAAACTTTATAGCGTTTTAGACTTTATAAAACAATGGGCTCACCGTGGGTAAGTGGCTGGACCCTAATCAGGATTTGATCTCGCTTCGAGGGGCCTTATGTCAAGCAGTAGTGACATTAGCTTTTACTTGAGAATATAAATAGAAATAGGTTATAAGTGAAAATAGCTCTCATCCGGCAATGTTGCATCAATAAAATATTCGACCTATTGCAGAAATTGTACAAACTATTCATCACACAGATATGAGACTACTGTTTGGGTTACCATCTATATAATTACGTAAAATTAGCCCCGCAACACATAGGCCTCTTAAGATCTGATTGCTGTTTTAAAAAAAATGATAAAATAAGATAATAATCTGTACAAATTGATATTTCATATATTTTGTCGTTGGACTCCCAATTGTCTTTTATGACCATCTAACAAATATAATAAATCAATGGCAATGAGTAGTTACCAGTATTTCTTCTACTTTCAATAAAAATGCAATTGGGTAAAAGTAAAGATAAGTTTCTATATAAAAATATCCATGTTTTGAATCTAATGCCAAATGAAATTCCTCATTCCTCATGTTTTTGCAACAAAATTCGATTTATTTTCTAACAAATTACTAGCTAATCACCAGAATGACCTTGGCAGGATATTACTACACCTTAAAACGGATAAAAAAAACTTGGAAACAATTTGCTGAATAGCTATTTCATTTATTTTGTCATTTCATTCACAATTGTCTTTTATGCAATCTAACAATTATAATAAATCATTAGCAATAAGTAGAAGTTTTTCTTCTACTTTCAATGCAATAAAAAGTAAAAATAAGTTTATATATAAAAATATCCAAGTTTTGGATGTAATGCCAAATTAAATTCCTCGTTCTTATGAGAGTTTCAACATGTTTTTGCAACAGTATTCGATTTATTTTCTAACAAATCATTTTAATTACCAGGATATTACTATAACACCTTGAATAGGATAAACATATGCTGGAATTTAGCATTTAGTGCAATATACTACCACTACTATTTAAGTTTCTTTGGTAAGTTGGAAGTAAAAAAGGTTATTTCCACATATTAACACTATTATTTATAGCACTATATTCAACTTATGTTAATACATTTACTGAATGTCTGAACAAACGGCTGTATATGTTTTATGAATAAATAAAAAAAAATAACAAATTGGTCCCAGAAAAGGTGGCATAAATTGACAACTCATGTTTGATTCAAAGTATAAATATTCGATCGAGTTTACTTCATTACATATTTGAACAAAAATGTGATTAACAGGAACTCCTGGCAAAGGCGATTTGAACTGCATTATGATCCCGAAATATTTTTTGGTACTACCAAATTTTTTTTGCAATAGTGTCATCAAATAACATATTTAACATCTACTTTTTAATGATCTAAATTGGTAAATAATTGTTCTTTATGGATTTGGTAGATGTTCTATAATGTATAAATTTGCATTATTCAAATGTGGGTTTATTACGTGTACAATTACAATCGTCAATTTGTCGCGGTTCATCGAGGAAGAGAACGCGCGTGGGAGGCCTGACTTCGGCCGTGAAATGGTTCAACGGTTCAATCTGTCAAGAGATGATTGCCTACCTATTACTCATTCATTAGAAACTCAAACAATGGACTCGAATCTTCGGAGTATAGGGACTCGAACATATATGAAATCGTCGACACTTAAATCCAAAGTAAAATTTTTACTTACACCAAATTTGGGAAATTTATCGTTCAAAGTTTCACCATTCATCATGTGTTTCACTATAGGGGTCAGGCTCCTAAAATTTAAGGAAAATTGGAAAGTCTCAAGAAAGTGATATGCAGACTCTTATCGATTTATATATAATTTTATTTGTATTATTATTGTGCATTCGGAAAAAATCTGAAACACATCATATAGACATACCTTACCGTTTTCGGTGTGACATAATAATTGTGTAAATATTTAAATATATAATTACATAGTTGCATATGCTAAGCAATTATACAATTATATGCGTCAATTGAATCTTGTGTATAGGTCCTTTCCTGTAAAAAATCTCTGTTAAAAAAATTTTTAGTGTTAAATATATTTCTGTTTCTTCAAATCTGCTGGCTACTTTTTCTCGAATCTTGGTTCATAGTTCATATTGACAACATTTAAGCTAACTTTACAAATATACTGCAATGAATATGTTACCATTTTCACATTAATTTCCTTCTTGTCTGCCCGCACCTCGATACAAGATAGTTCAGAAACCCACTGAATCAGTTATGCAACCAATATTAGCAAATCAATCGATTGATTCATCAATAGATTGGAAACAATGGCAACAAACGCTTTTCGCGAACAAACAATTCCACAAAGAGCGGTTAGCAGTGGAATTTTTTCATCGTTTTGCTGATTTTGCAGTTTTGATATCGAAACGCTAATTGATTTCAGTTTGAATGTATCCTTTTGTTCTCTATTTTACCAAAAGTTATCACTGAAATTTACAGTTTGATAAATACATTCCACAGTAAAAGTAATAATTGCATTTTGGGAGTTAACTGAATTATGGATGTTTAAATATTAAAATCCTGAGTTCGATCCCAACAAATAATACTTGCGTAAACTCTATAGATAGTTTTGACTTTTTTGCACATAGTAACTAGACATTTCTCTGAAAACCATCATTTCCAAACAAATCTTTTATAGTCTGAATTTATGTTCACATGTTCAACCGACGCGACGTGGAAAGTGGTACATTTTTATAAGACTAATTATATCTTGTTTATGTAACTTTATTACTCCTAATTTTTTAATTATAATTGGCAGCTACATCACATCAACCGGCTAAAAATAATTATAATACTTAATACATGAGAAAATCAAACCGCTCAATAACCTAGTCAACATCTGACCTTACTAAATATAATAGACATAGTTTTATATTTAAATTTTAAGTAATTTTTTTAGCTTTAAATTCGAATAATGCAACATTTGACTTTACTAAATATATATAGTTTTATATTTAAATTTTATATTGTGCAGGGTACTGTAAATACTGCACAGAATATTGTATTAGAGTCATCACTCGTATTTGTAAACTAGTCGTATAAATGCAGATATTTCGTCTGCGCTATTGTAAACTATAAAACATTCTTTTTTTGTAAATTAATTAACCAGTTTGTATACATATATTCGTTGACAAATTTAATTAGTTGCTTGCTTTTAATGGCATATGCTAATTTAATCTTAATTCATTAATATCTCAATATAGTCTTGTCAATCGGCCAAACAGTAGTTAGCAAAAAAAAAAACGGCGGCACATGTATAACGTTCAAAGTAATTAAGAAATTGAGTGAATTTTGTTTAGTGGGTTATTCTATTCTTAGAGTTTAATAGTTTTTTTTCTGTACTAAGATTTTATTTTTAGAAATAGAAAAGTTTGAAGGTTTTATTTAAGTCTAAAATTAGAGCCGACAAGCAATATGCATAATGTACTTAAAATATCATAACTTTATATCGCATAAAAAATAAGCTTTACCAAGTCATGTTTTATTTTCTCGATGACAACATTCTAAATTCGGATCAGTTGATCGTAATTACGTTTAAGTGTATATCACAAGACGAAAGTTTGTCGGACACATTGTTTTTGTATGTAAATACTGAAGAAGACAATCGCTGGGAGCGGTGATCAGGAAACGCCTGCGAAAAAACTGCACAGAACATCCACGCAAAACCAGAACTGGTTAAACGGCCCAAACAAATATTTTAATTAATATTTTTTTAACAATGACCAGAACTACATATTCTATGAGCTGTTTTATCGTACGTCCTAACCTAGTATTTTTTACGAGAAGGCAACCCAGCGGTCGAACACTCCTCTTTTATGGGTAGACTACTTCATATTTATATCTAATTGTGGTGACGTATAAATATTGCAGCAATTCTCATAAAAAACGATTTGAGATTTATATTCTGGAGAACTCGCGATCAAATTTGATTTCATATTGCTTGATATTGAGCTGGCCGATTTTGGAATTGTACCTCGATGTACACTATAAATTTCAATAATAATAGAAATAAACTAGATCTACATTCAAACAGTATCCATTCACTACAATTCGTCGATCATATGAATGAATTTCAACTCGGTTATGTCTAATCGTTTTTTTGCATGCAATTAAAAACACGAATTATATGTATTTCTTAATCTGTAAGTCTATAAAAATTATCGGAACATTTTATGACCGTTTCATGTAATTAGTAATTTAATATCACGTAATTTTATATCAGTGCCAATCTCTTCATATTGGTTTACGCGAACGGTAGTAGAACTCGCAGGGTAACGAGATAAACGTTCTATTGGTAATAATAACGATAAGTGGAACTATTATCATTTTTATAGGTCCATAAATACTATTAATAAATTAGCAAGATATATGTTATGAAATTCATGTAATTATGTTGTTTACATAGCAGTCGGATGAAATAAAAATGATTATTTTTTTCTTTTTGATGTGCTCGCGTCTTGCCATTGATACCAATTATAAGGATCTTATAAACAAAGATTACCTTCAAGAACTCTTACGAAAAAGTATTCACAATTAATTTATAAAATTATATTATTATAATTTTTCTAATGACTATACTTTTACCACCATTTAAAAAATCAACACCTCAAATTTTTTTACATTTAAATTTTTACAACTTCTTAGTAATTTTATTGCGAAAAATTTTGATTTGTCCATTTTCATGTGATATAAGTAAATTGAGGGACTGATTCTTTCAAATAACCAGCTTGCTACTGAAATATACTTAATACTGCCAAAATGCCATATATTTGCTGTGCATTCATGCGCTTTACACATAAACTGCAACGTCACTTGTATGTTATGAAGCTGGTTCAGAAAGACCCTGTTATGTAAGATAGTTTTTTTGATATTTGAGCGGTTTCTAAGTTAGGTTTTCTCTCTGACAACTTGAAAAAAAAACATGACTTTTGACAATAATTAGAATGATTTTGTGGAAAGTTCTACATTGCTTTGTTATGCGGCAGAATCGGTCTCTAGTTTTCTAATATAAAATAATTATTTTTTTATTCAATTTACTTATATTTTGGCATATGCATTGTCTACAGATAAATTTTCCAAAATTGCCTGTGATTTCAGCCAACATTAGAAAATTACTACTTAGAGTTAATGTTGCCAAAATATATCCAAACTGATATTATGGATCACAATAAAAGTTATAGTGTTAGTAAAGTGAGTTTCAATTTTGAAGACAATTTGATAGAAAAAAATTGAACATCAGTGATGAGTTATAATATGAGCAGTAAAATTAATCAGAAATCGAATTTATAGCTAATATCATAAATGTCTATTCACACTCCTATTAACAGAATACCACTATTTACCAAAAATAACCATGTATTTTCTTTTATTTTTAATAAATAATTTAGTTTTTTCCTTACGAAGAGCAAAAACAAGTTGTGGTGGAGATTTTTAGTATGAATAAAAAAAAATGTACATAATGATTACTTTCATATTAGCATTTTTTTATCTTATAATGGTTAATTATTCTCACTAAGGATATTTATGGTTCATAAAACAATGATAAATATATAATAATAATTCATACTTATTTTTAGTATTTATCTGTACAGTCACAATTTTAGGTGAATAACATATTTTTTCACAACTTTTTTAGGAAAATGGTACATTTTTTCTAGTATCGTAACTAAAAATGAACATGCTATAACTTAAACATCATTTACTAATGTGTTTATTATATTTTGTTTTAATTATAAAGATTTACGAAGATTCATTAAGACATTATAATTTTTTGTGATCATTATTCAAAAACGCTTCAGACGGATGAATGCATTGGAATGATGCTCTAATTAGTTTTGGTGCTGAAATCTTCATTATTTGTTGATGATTTGAAAAATGAAGATTTTTTATTACTGCAAATTTAAATTAAGACAGATTTAATTATACACAAGTTTTTTTTATATGTAGATTGGGATAGTAACATTCTGACCTGTGTAATTTATTATATACTCGTATCCAAGATTTTTTTTTATTTTCGTTATTAAAATATATTTGTGATTTTGAAGTCTAAAAAAGGTTTATTTAATTATTAACTTCCCGTAGGGTAAGTTATAGTAATCGCAAAAGATAGAAAATAAATACTTTTGCATATATTTAAAGTTTCCACGTCTTAGGTACCTTTTGTCATATCTTACAAAAAAAATTATGTATCTGTGTGTGTATTTAGTATGTATGTATGTATGTTTGGATACATTCTTTGTTAGGATTTTGAGAGAATGGATTAACCGATTTGATGATTCGAAAAGCATTCGATTCCTATGGTAATGGAAATACGAGCTGATTAGTTTTTGGCAAAGGCAGGTTAAGTTTGAATGACTCAAAAAACATTTCACTTGTATAGAAGGAATGAAGAATTGATTAAA
>NW_020538040.1:177216685-177271612 GCF_003426905.1 Ctenocephalides felis | reverse complement strand
ATTCTGGTTGTCGTCTACAGGCGACACTCATACATACAGGTCATCAAGCGGATGTCGCCTATAGGCGACGCTTATGGCAGAAGGGTTAAATATGTATCTACAAGTATCTACAAACAGGTTTATTAAATTATTTTTCGAAGTAACTAACAATAAGTATTTTAAACGCTCGGCCCTTGACTTTCTCATAATCGAACACCTCTATTATGATTATAGTAATCAGACGTCGCTCCTTCGATTGCACTAACAATAAACGATTAGATCTCCCCGAGACGGCTTGATTTATTTGAATTTACGCGTTAATAATTCTTGACCGCGAGATAAACCCATTAGCTTTTTTTCATTGAAGTGAAAAAGAGGCATCCAAAGCGAACGCTATCAGCTCATACGATGCGAACGTGGAAAAGTAAAAAGCATCACGAACAACAAAATTACAAACGAGATGAGATTTAAAATCGCATTTGTAAAAGAAACATGCAGTCATTCATAATAACAGAATTGAATATAAAACTAACAATCGAACATAATAACAACACTGGTACGCACCGTGGGTAATTGAAAAAAGCTCGCTCGCAAATGATTTATTAATTATTCTCATGGTACATTGTTGTCCGCGATCTCCTCCGCTTGGGCAAGGCTTCGATTTAATCTCTGTTATTTATAGAAACCTATACGTGTCATTAAAAGCCCATGCTTTTTGTGTCGGCCTGCGTCTTAATTGATAATTAAATGAAGCTGAATTGCGTTACATAACTCAGGTGGACATAAATATAGAATACACAAGTACATAAATAACGTACGTGTACGAGAGCATTGTAACCGACAGCCGCACCGCGCCATCGACATGCAGCCGAACCCATTCACTTGCTGAATTATTGATTGCGAAACGAGAAATATACCTCAATGAACGATTTTAGAAATAGTATATAGTTACTAAATAAGCTTGCTGGGCTAAAAACTAAATCTGTAAAATTTTAGTTCCGGGTTCAAGCCCGCATTTCGCACACCTCTGTATCAAACAATAGTGAAATCACTTTTGAAGTAAAAGTTTCTATAAATCTTTGAAGTTATTGAAATGAAAAATATTTTAGGCAAAACAGATATTACAGCTGTTCAAAGAATGAGATTGTATCGCCAGCGAAAAAGTAATAAAAATACCATCAGTCAATGAATGTATGTTAATTTAATTACATGAAGTTCTTCAAACACAATTATTACATGATGAGTGAAGTTGCGAAAACAAAATTTGTTTTCGGCGTTGTTTAACATAATTCACTGTGTAAACGAATATTATAGAAGTTATTAATCAGCAATTACTTCATTTCTCTTATGAAGGTTCATTTCTTAATGCTAATTACAATGACAAACCGATCATGTCATATTTGAAGTATGACTTTTTATTACATTATTGTTTTTAAATATTATACATATTTTTATTACTATTAAAAGTATATAATTTATAATTTGTCATTATATAATTGCGTATAATGGTTGACACTGATAGATATGTACATCACGAGTGTTACCATATCACTAATAAACATTATTCAAAAATGTTATGTGATGTATTTAATTTTACTTAAATGCCATCTTGTTTTACTTCAACTGCGAGTGAACCTTAGGCGCACTCTTTTTATTCTCTCCAAGATTTTCTGATCATTTTACTATTTTTCGAAAAAATTATTATTTCTAAAATATTGAACTTATTCGCTACGGACGTCATCTATAGGCGACATCTGCTTGATGACCTATGTGTACTGGTGTCGTCTATATACGACATCTTGTTGACGACCTTTAGGTTTGAATGGTCACTATACACATAAAGTGTGTCGACTTTTGCATGAATATTTATTCCTCTGAGCTAAATTATTGTCAATTCTAATTTTTATTGTGGTTGTTAGTTGTTCAGAAGTACTATTTTTGACAGTTTAAATCTTTAAATATTTTGTGCGGCTTGCTGGTCAGTATAGCAGTGTTACTCCTGCGTAAAACACTATCGTAGCTAAATCTTTCAATATAAGGAAACAATTATTTATTGTTTATTAATAATTGATTATACCATTCTGTTTTAATTACGTTTTATTGAAGTAAAACTTCTTTAGGCGCGATATGGGTGTAAAAATTTTTAGGCGCGACACGGGTGTAAATCCGTACAAATGCAACGAAAATGCCAACGTGTAGTTGAACACTACGACGCCGTAAGCGCTGATGTCGCGAGTATCCACTCATATCCCGTCATGTCATGCGTAAGTCGAGCGCTAAACCCTATATGAACTTGCATTAATTGAATCACGTTTTTTTAACAAAAGAAGAGGTTGCTGTATTATGTCCTCATGGAATAAGACTTTTCTTAGAGAATAAATGTGCCATGGAATATAATAAATTTATATTGAATCTCGTTGAAGACAAAATAATATCTACTGCCACGGATATTTATGTAGGTTGCCATGCGACAGATCAACAATCATACATTCGTCAGCAGTTTCACAAAAATCGGTTATTGATACCGGGGCTTTGCCGTACGAAATAATTTTAGTTCTGAATAAATTTTACATAATAACAACTAATATTGATGTAAGTGATGGCTTAGCTAATGGTTGTGTGGGAAAATTAGTGTACATAGAACGTGGCGATAATGATGAACTTCTACGTTTATGGTTTGAATTTCCCGGTAAGATAGGTAACAAAATTAGGAAGAAAGCTTCACATCATATTCAAACTCTTAATATCAGTAGGTCAGCTGTGCCGATGCTCAGGAGATCTTATTATTATTGATGTTATATGATTATTAAAAGATGATTTTTAAAATTCAAATATGATGTTTTTTTATTTTTATCTTAATTGCCTACTCATACAATATTAAAAGTTTTACTTCAATCGCGTGTGATCCTTACGCGCACTCTTTTTTAAGAGTAGAGATGTCTGAATATTTCACGTGAATTTTCAAAAAATATTAGAAGAAAAAATCCATAAATTTTGATCGTTTTACAAGAGCATCTCTTATTTGGATAACTTTGCAATTATAGACTCAAGTTCATTGTACATTAATATTTTCTCAAAAATTTAATTAATTGTTATAATTAAACCACTTCTCATAGGCCTATAATATTTTAAGGTTGTTCGGTTTGACTATCATTTATATCACCATGCGAAGTTTCATCAAAATCTCAGAAGAGTAAACGTGAGATTCTCCTTGTCAGTTTAGATTTAATATTATAAAAAATATTAAGAAGGGCTTTCAAAAGAAAAATGTCGCAAGTTATTGCCATTTAGGATTTAATAAAGAAACGTTATAAATCTTTATCTTTATCGTTGTCAAGTTTTAATTGAATTTAATATTTAATATTGATTTATCGCCAATAATTCGTTTTACTACTGGTGTGGTATTATGTGTCGATAAATCTATTAAAGGCAGTATTTCTTGTGCAATATCTGTAGGGATCTAACTTCGCCTATGGAAAATAATAAACGTATCAGCGTGCCTTGTTGCACAATTTTTCATATGCATTTTATTACTGGTAACCTATTATCCTTGTACTAGTTTTCGAAGTCATACGATTATTATTAAAATAAAGTAGGTATTTTACTTTTCTCAAAGGAGCTGGCTATGGAAGAAACTTGGTTCAGCAACTACTGGTGCTGGGTTCAACACCTAAGATATCAAGTAGTAATGATATCACGATTGAGATTATAGATCTCAAACACGATATATTTGGGTATCTGGAAATTTTGATTGAAAGTTTTCTATAGTTGACACTGCAAAGTTGAAGCATTTGATCGAATAAGGAAGTGATTATATATTCCATTCACTCCACTTATCTGCTAATGATCATTGGCGCCTTTACAATATATTGTTGATAGTATATATCTAAAATCCATCATCATAACAACACATTATCTAAACAAATATTTCTGCGGTCTTGTTGACAAGTTCTAATCTGTCAGCTATCATTTATCGATCGCGCGATCATTAATTCAATAATACCACCGGCGCTGTTATAATGTTTTATTTAAATTAAGGTATTCGTAGTGCTCGCATTCTTGTTCTCTTCAACTAGACAATTTGTCATCAATTTATTATTTATAATCTAACCGTGTTCATGGACACTGGCGATAATATCGCGATATTTTATCGCCGGTTGCAAGATTATTGGTTTTTGTCTTAAGGCACGAGGAATGAAATACCGAGAGTAAACCAGTGGAATTGGGTAGAAGTGATTTATAATCTTTGTATCTAATTAATAACAGTCAATTTTGCGCAAATTAATAGCAATCCTACGAGTAATTTGAAATAGTAACTTAAGGAGTTCTATGAGCTGTTGTGCTGGCTTCTTAAACGTCGTGGATAGATGGTATGATGACAGCAAATACAAAAGTCCTATTTCTATGTCATGTTTTTATTAGTACATTTTTTATAATACTGATACACTTTTTATTGATGCAGCAATGCCTGGTAAAGGCTATTCCCAAGAGAAAACCGATGCCACCACTACTTGACATCAATCTGCCGGAAGCGTGTATAGAACCTGGGACCTTTCATTGAAATCTCATAGCTCTATCCACTCGGCAAGTTCACCTATATTTTAAACTTGCTACAGAACCACTGCAAATTCAACTATTGGACATATGGACATGGTCATTCTAAGTTTAAAAAAAATTGTACGGAATACTGAAAATTACGGTTGATCTCTCCTTATTCACCAAACTATTTAGAGGGCGTTTAATAATCACGTGAGCCTTAAAGGGGGAGGGGGGGAGGTTCTAGTAAATTATCACGTTTATTTACTTTTTACCTCAATTGAACAAAAAATTAAAAAAATTTAAAAAAAAACGATCTTTTCTATGTACTAAATATGCACGTGAAAGAAAAGGCAACAGCTTGAGGAAAAGTTACGTGAACTATATTGGTTAATGGGTAGGAGATCCCATCTTTCTGTACACAACAAACTACTGGTATACAAAGTTGTACTTAAGCCGATTTGGACATATGGCATAGCTCTTTGGGGCACCACATCTGAAAGTAATGCTAACATCATTCAAAGGTTTTAGAACAAAGTTCTCAGGATTGCTCTAGGCGCCCCAAAATATACTCCTACCTGGCTGATCCATGATGACACACATATGCGCACTGTAGCCGAGGAAGTTAAAAGATTTAATTAGCTTGTAATTACTCGTGTCACATTATATTACCTCTTATAAAGGCAAATGCAACTGTGTATTTTTCACTATTTATATATTGATGTCATTTTTTACATATAATTGCCAAAAGATTTACGTAATGTCTATGTAGGACAGTTGTAAATATATTGTTGAATAAAAAAAATTAAAAAAATATGCACGTGATGTTGTGTGGGGGAGGAGGGGCAATTTTAAAAATCACCACGTATCACTTAGAGTGAGAGAGGGGGGGGTCCAAAAATCCATAGAAATCGCTCACGTGATTAATGGACGCCCCCTTTCAATGATCCAACGTTGACAAAAGCCTTTCAATTCTAACTATTCTAATATCTATTACCTATGAAATATGAAACACGACTCTGCTCTTCTTTTTCCGTCGTGCGGTCAGTACCATCTTTTTATCAAAGTTTTTTTAACACGCGCTACCGCGGCACGCAGCCTCCGTCTGAGGAGCTTTATCAGGCACAATGTTCTCAGAACCCTGACTCACTGATATCTTTAGACCCACTGACATAATATGATGAATCTGATAATCCATCCAGCTGGAACATCAAGGTCTTTATCATGTCGATGAGAACCGTGTCAATCGAAGAGGAAATTGGATTGGATTGGAGCTACTTTTTTGTTTGGACAGGAATCAGAATTTTAGTAATCTAAAAGCTGTTGTGATGATAAACCCAATGTCTTTTCACATTTGGATATATTTTTATTAGTAGACAGTGGTTGTCCTTTTTTGATTTTGATGATACTTTTATTGTTGTAAAAATAACTGTACGTGAAGTAAAAAAAAAACTCGTGACATGGTGTAGAAGTTTTAGTTGTAACAGAAAGACATCCAAAAAAATTGATATAAAGATAATGTGGTATGAAGAATAAAAAAACAATGTTGTAGATAGCTAAATGTTCTAGTCTGTATTATAGCTTTACGGATTTGCTCATTTTACCAGAATGTGATGCACTAGTTGGAGTCGATCAAATAGCAACCACCCAGCTACTTAATTTTTACACACTGTCGTGAAACATTAGTGAAGGCATGTCACACAACGCTTGTTTCGTTCCTTTTTTGGTTGGCTGGTTAGCATGCTGGTTATCAAGGCAAATTGACGTCGAATTCATCTCCATTTGTTTCCAGCAAGCGAGATGTTGATATTAGAATGTGCGCTATTTTTGTATATGGATCATAGACCTATGAATGAAGCCCGAATCACCCGACATTTGTTTTCTGGGCTGGCTACACAGCATGCTTGATTTTTGAGTGTGATTTTTTTTGGCATGCTAGATTTTTTAGTGATTGTTTTGGCTTGCTAGATTTTTGAGTGAGATCTGTTTTAGCTAACTAGATTATCAAATATTATAAATCGCATGATCAAATATTGCCTCCAACAATCGTCGTGTGAACAGGCCTTTAGTTAGTAGACTTTTCTCAATACTGACGATGGAGTATCTCATGTTCTCTAACTATAAATTGATATATACCTACTTCGTAACATTAGTTATAGTTATAATTTCTCTACCAATATAATAGTATGTAAATCAAACTTGCTACCCAGATATTCAATAAATTATTACTAGTGAATGAAATATATACGGTATATTAAATAAATCAAGTAATCTAGTATTCACACGACACGCGAGATAATTTCCGTGTAGGAATTCTTGTCGCGATCGCTAAGGCAGGCGCCAGATATATTAAGAGTGGAGTTAGGTTGATTTTCTAGGAACGCTAATTGCGACGATAACAGACAAGACTGGTCATGTGAAAATGCATTATAGTCATTGGGATTTTGAGGGAAAATGCAGAATTAGATAATCTGTACTTTTATGTTGACTTACTTTGTCTCATAAAAATTTCCTATAACGTGCATCGATGAAAATCAGCAATTGCTTGTCATGCAAACATACGATTATTTCTGATGTCGCTTTTGAAATGCAAACTGCTACAATGCAAGTTTTATGAGCAAATTTTTATTTCAATTGATTTATAGGATAAATAGTTAGGCAATATTTCGATAATGCTTTCAATTATTTATTATGTTAAATTATTTTTTCTCCGCCAGGAGAAGATTGAAGAAGAAACAACTACTTTACTATAAAAATTTTATAAAAAATTTCATCTTTATTTTTAACTGAAAAATTTTGATTTTTGAGAATTTTGAAATTTTTGAACAAGATTGACTTTTTGAAAAATAAAAGTTATATTTTGAAATATTTTGAACCTTTTTTCAAAGCAAACGCACTGATTTAGCTCCGTAGAGACGAAATATTGAAGCGCGTAAACGCCGCGTTGAAGTCTAACGAATAAACAATGTTTTTCGAATGTTTTTTGAATATTTCAAATCGTTTGAACCGTGTTCCCGGAATCGCCGACGAAAATTTGTATTCGCACACACACACACATACATAATTTTTTTAAAGGCATGCCAAAATGTTCAAAAACGTCAGAAACGTCTAAAACTTCGATTTTTTGATTACCATAACTTACCCTACGGGAAGTTAAAAAAATCTTTCTCAAAAGCTCATAATATTTTTAATGAAGTTTCTTGGCAAAATTTGTCGAGACAAAGATTTAAATCATCAAATATATGTATTTTGTAATATATTACAAAAAGTGTTCAACCACAATACATTTATCTACTCATGAAATAGAGATAGTTAATAAATGATGCTCTAGTAATAAGTTATAGTCCAACTATAAAAATCAATATTGTCTAAAATTTCTTATATTCAATAAGTACAATACATACTTTTGCTCTTCCATGGCTTTTCACTGGCCACTATGTGCATTAAAATTCCGTATTCTGAATTAATCAAAAAGTGAAAACAATTGTTCAAAACTAATAACAAAATTCTAGATACAATCAATGTGTATGATGATAAAGAGCATTATAAAAGCGCAGAAATTGATTTCGTGCGATGCAGATATTGTCTATCTGGTTTTGTCCCGTTAGACCGCCACAGAGTCGGAGCTTTTGAAAGCTCAAAAACGCATTTTATGGAAGTCGTCTTCAATAACTTTGTTACATAGATTAGTTTAACGACTTAATATGAAAGTTCTACTTCAATAGAAAATTTTTACAGGATAGGATAAAATAATAACCAATATATATAAAATAAAATAGTAACCAATTATATATAAATTTTAGTCAATAATAAATCATGAACCGAACTCTTAAGTCATCCACTTTACCTATATTTAGAAGCATACAAAATTTGTGTTTTTTTATGTTAATGTCATTTTCGAATTTTCTTTGTAAAAGTTTACTATAGCATATTAACAACCCTCTTTTTAAAAACCTTCAATAATGAATCATAAAATTTTACATCTTAATTTAAGTTTAGTCATAAAATGAAGAAGGCTTGCAAATAAATCGATTTTAACTTGTAGGAAATTTTTATGAAGCAAAACAAGTTAACATAAGATGAATGATAGTCCTATTCTGCATTTTTCATCAAAATCCCAGTAACTACTTAATGCAGTGGTTTCCAAACTTTGTTGCACCGCGCTCCCTGCTTTAATAAAAAAAATGGTTGCGCCACCCTTAATTGTTCCAACAATTTAATTTTATTAATACTCAACTTATATTATCAGACTATAAATTAATATGCAATATTATATAAAAATATGAATATAAACTAATTATTTTTTATTGTCATTTTAAAAATGTTGGGTTATTTTCGCAAATAGTATTCTAGAAACAGATGTACGCGCCCCCCTTAGAACAATCGGGCGCCCCCCAAAGAGGGCGCGCTCTACAGGTTGAAAACCGCTGACTAAATGCATTTTTACATGAGCAGTATGCAACATTATAATAAATATACTAATATCAAAATGTGCAATTAAAGTATCATTATTCCAAAAGTGAAAATCCACGTAGCTCTCATCTTTCACGTAAACTTATTAAAGTTTATCACACGCACATTACATACACCCAAACGTATGCACAATGTGTGTAAAATTAATTATGATATTAAATGAAACCAGTTGAAACTTTCCGTTCGTTTTTACGAGCGTGTGTAATCATCTAAATTATCGACATCAATCTTTGTCATATAAAAATGTTGAAATAATTTTTGAGCACATCACACAATGCCCATAAAAATTGAGTCGAGTGCCTGAAACAAAATCGCCTGTTAAATCGAGAAATACATCTTGAACGCAAATAAACGTTTTGGATAGATCTGGAGAGTATCAAGGGCCCGAGCTTAGTTGCTTAGTTTATGTGTTAGATTAGAATTAACACTTGCCTCATTGATATCAAACAGTGCAGACAGAAGTCGGTTTAAATAAATACTAAGTTCAATGCTAAAAAATCATGCGGATTCGAGAATCGGGAATTCAGATCTATTTTCTTATTCTTCCTCTTGATTTCGCTGTAAGAAATTTAATCTTGCAATCACAGGTTCTATGTTTTATTGTCTTGGAAACCTTGGCATTCAAGTAGTAGTAGCATCAATTATCACTTGAGATTGTAAAAAACAAATTACTGGAACTTACCGTACCGAAGATTATAATTTTTTAAAAAAAACTTTAAAATTTGAAATTAAAAGTTCGAGAATTTAAAAAAAAACACTTTTTTTCAAACTTTGAACAATTTTTAAAGCAATCGCGCTGCGTTACTCTTAGCATTCTAAACAGAATTTGTTCTTATCATTAAAATCTCTATAAAATATCTGATAATATGATGTCCATATGTATAATGATCATTTTTGACCGCCAAATAGCATTTTTTGTTACTTTGCATTAGATCTCCGAAACCGCTAGTCCTGCTTTCCCAAAAATTTAATCAGTTCTCTATTTTGTCAATACAAGTGAAACGTTTTTTGAATTATTGAAAGCGGACGCTCCGTTCTTTTAAAAACTGAATTTTGGTACTTTTTGTCAATAGGAATCGAATGTTTCTTGAATCATTCAAATCGGTTGAACCGTGTTCTCACATATGCACATACACACATCCATTTGTTCTAAGGCATGCCAAATTGTTCAGAAACCTTTGAAAAGTAAACATTGCATAATTTTCATTTTTGATTTTTTGCGATTACTTACAAGTTACGCTACGGGAAGTTAAGTATGAAAATTACCTTTCCGGGACATTGCTGAAAAAATAATAAAAAGTTAAAATTGTTCAAGTATATTAAAAATATATGTATCACTAATGTGAAATAGAAAGGACATTGTTGGGTTGTCTTTCAAACAGTCATCTGTTGAAATAACAAATTAACTATTAAGATCAAAAATAATCCAAAAAACGTAATATAAATTTTTCATTGATTATACTGATAAATATTAAGGTTGATAAATTCTTCACTAATTTTTGGGTAAAAAGCAGAATTACCTCGATGGCATATGGATGTTTTTCATCACAATGATGTTACAGAATTTTCTGTAATGAATAATAATATATATATAGTCTAAATATACTGTTTCAACTTCTGTTTGATTTCCAATCTCCCTAGTATTTAATATATTTAACTAGTATATTTTGACATAATTATTTTCGCAATAATGCCCATAAGCTATTTTCACTTGATATAATACTTAAAAGCTATAATCTTAAGTACAAACCTGACATCACTACTGCTTGACTTAATCCTCTATTGTTTAAACTTCAATAATTAATATGCATCATCACACATGTTTTATCAATTGAATTTCTGGTATAGGATATTTTTTATACAATATTTTTTAAATTTAATACATGTATCATTTAATCTTTCGTGCTGATTTCCCGTGGTGAAATCGGTCCCTAATCTATTAAAGTGACAACATATGAATATCAATGAACTTTGTTTTCATGTTTCTTATGGAACGATGCATTCCTGAACAGGAAGGTGATCTGTCATTTCGAGAGAAAAAAAATAGACAGGGTTGGATAAGGAAATTAACTAGTGGTGCATGGCATCGTGCCTTAAGGCAAATTGGTGGAACTTCCCGTACCGTGATAAGAAACTTTGAAAAACTGATTTTTTTTTTTGAAAACTGAAATAAAAGATTTTTGAAAATTTTTTTTTTTTTTAATAGACTTTTTACTAAAATTACTATGGATTTTTTTAATTTTGAAATTATCTAAAAAGTTTGAATTTTTTTTTCAAAGCAAAATTTTGATTTTTTAAGCACTGCGTAGCTGTTTTAGGGATGAAATATCAAAGCGTGTAAGCGCTGTTGCGTCGTAGTATAACGGTTAAACATTATAAACCTTGGAACGGAACCCGTAGAAATGTAAACAAAATTTGTACTTATTTTTAATGTCCAATGATGATCATAATTGATAGCCAATTGGCATTTTTTCTACTTTTTCCATTGGATCTCCAAAACCGCTAGATTTGCCTTCTCACAAAAACTGAATTACTATTATTGGCACTTTTTGTGCCGCATCTCTAAAACGGCCGGATCTGCATTTGCCAAAAATTAATAAGCACGTCTTCCCATCAATAGGAATCTAATTTTTTGAATCATTCAAATCGGTTGAACCGTGTTTTTGAAATCGTCAACGAAAATTTGTATCCGCACACACACATACATCTACATTTTTTCTAAGGTATGCCAAAAAGTTCAGAAGGCATCAAAAAGTAAAGATATATACACATTCTCATTTTTGTTTTTTTGGCGATTACTATAACTTACCCGACGGGAAATTCAAAATTAATTACAGGACATAGGTGGATTTTTTTTTATTCATGAAATATTATTCAACAGATCAGAGTTATTGACAGAAATTATATGGCTAAATAAAAAATTATCTTTTCATTATTTGATGCCATTTTTACATTGTTGGTTTATTTTATAAAATAGGTTTTTTTCAAAGCACCGGAGGAGACGCGCACCACAGGTTGGAAGCCACGGACTAATTTATACATTATTATTAATAATTTATTTATTTATTTATTTATAATTATTATTTATTTTCATTTTTATTACTATTATTATTATTTATTTGCTTTATTGTGTGTATAGAATATCTTCAAATTATTCTGAAAATTTGGAAATTTGAAAATGTTTTGTTTTTCTCAAAAGTTGCAATTGAAATAGCCATTGCTCACTGTTCTGTACGCATGACGAATATACTCGTCAGTAAACAATATTCTACAACTTCTCCATGACGGATATAATCGTCAATCACTGTTATTTAGTAAAGATGAATCTATTATTTTTAGAATTTTTTTTTTCGAGCCGTCCCTTATAATGTGTCGGCGCTCTGTTCCTCCGCGTGAAATCCGACAGGACATGTTTAGATTCACAGGCCAAGATTTATGTTATTTTATTGACTTGACAACCATTTCATATTTGTGTCAGAAAATCATCAAAAATCTGTTTCGTATACTTCACTCTTAATTTGTCCGTCTCATCAGAGTGGAAACAGGCATAAAACTTCCTTAAGCAGAAACAAAATATTACCCACGCTCTCGAATACTTTCTTTTTTCAATTTCAACAAAAAGATTTATCTCCTGCAACGCTATATTAAATTTTAATTTATTGTATACACATAAGTTTAGACAGAAACAATTAGTATGATTGCTCTAATTAAAACATTCTGTTAGGTCCGTCTATTTAAATTCAATGAGTTTGTATATTCAAATCCTTTATTATCTACTCATTATACGCGTTTGTTTGAAGATTAAATTTAATTAGTATAAATTAACTTATACGAGTACAGTTGTGTTTATAATATGTCAATATGTGTAATTATATGGTAATACATATACACATGAATATAAAATATTTTTTGTAACATCCAGACCACGATATATTTATATTGTTTAATTAATTATTTATCTTCAATGCTCTTATATCTTATTTTAGTTTTCTATATTGAAAACGTTATTAATTCATTTTGTATTTTGCAATCATTAACAATTACTATATTATTAAATTTAATTAAGTGCTAATTATGAAAAGTCAAATACTAATTATGGATATAAAATTGATAGCCGTAACGTATTTATAAAATTAATAAAATTTACTTATAGAACCAAATTTAGATCATGGGGTATTTAATGGAATCAATATGGATTAAATGGATCATTTTGAAACATAAAATCACTTTCAAAAACACAAAGAAGGTATTACAGTAAAATCCTCCTAGAGATTGGACCAAAATCGAGTTTTAAGCAAGAAAGCGTATTATGCGGGATAGGAATATAATGTTCCAAAGTGCAGACACCTGTGATGGTAACGTATTACGCGGAAAATAGTATTATATTAGGCCTGATTGTCTTTACGTTCTACTTTGTATGAATTTGCAAAAAAAAACTATAAAATGAGATACTGTTCTTTCCAAATCGATTCGTCTGATATAGTTCAGTTATTACATATTTTTGTATGATTTTAAAATTTTAGAGTCAAGAAAATGATATTTTTTTAAATTCTTTGTCAAAGCTGAGTATTGACAAATGGATCATATATTTGATAATAATTGAGATAAATGAGATCCTTCGTAATTATAAAAATATATGAGTTCTTATTATTGTTTTGAATTATTTTATCGGTGTAATGAGATTAAAATTCTTCACCGATATATTTGCTATATGTGATGTGGTACTCTTAAAACTCCCTGCCTTTTGTTGTACTTCTCCGCCAACCTGATATCAAGCAGTGATGAAACCTTATTTTCTTTGAAACCACAGATAATATATTACAAAGTGAAAATAGCGATTTCTCTAATTGCTGCAATCAGTTCAAATATATAACCACTAATAGTGAGAACAATATGTAGATTGCCTTTTATTAAAAAATATCGAAAATAGAATAAGACACGCATTTTGTAGCCTTATAAAAATCGCCGTTATGGGGAACTATCATCAAAACTTAGAGAACTGTTAGTTATACTTGCTACTTAAAAAAATTGATATCAAGCGGTAGTGATTGATCAAAATTGGTGGCATATGGAATCTAATGAAAAATAATTGGTTTTGAAATTTTACTCCTCGGGTGAAATGATATCCAGCAGTAGTGATACCGATACTCATCTTCACTTGAAAATTGCCATAGTCATTATTACTACAATAAGTTAAATCACATCACTATCAGGAAGAATAACTACTGCTATTTTAATGAAATAGAATAAAACAACCATTTGTTGCCTTCTAAATTAGCAACGTTGTGGAGAAGTACCATCACAACAAGTTATAGAACTTTTAGGTCTGATTGTTGTTCTAAAAAAACCAATTGAAATGCATATCATTTTTTTTTAAATTGATGGCATATGAAACCTAATAAATAATAATTGGTTTTGAAATTTTACTCCTCAGGTCGTTCCGTAACACAATGGACATGTGCTTTTAGTCACCCGTCAAGCACCTAAAGTTTTATTATTTTTTTCATCACCTACCTTATATAGAAATATTAAATCACATATTTAATCAATATAAATGCGTTGTGTTTAGTCCGGCTTGTCAATACTGTCAAATTGCACATTAAATTTGTTTTCTCTTAAGAGCTGTCAGCCTGTTATAAGCAAATACTGGTACTGAATGCCCGCGGCCATGTACGCATAGGTGCGCACCAGTCCATAAATCAAAACTGTCATTATTGATAAGATAGTTACGGTTTATTACGCACGTCGTGATGAAATCCAACAGAAAACAAACAACAAATCAACTGTACCGATTTTGCTCCAATGAATCGAATAATTTGAATCGACAGTAAATAGTTAAAAGTCTAACGCTAACGACATCACGAGTTTTTTTGGCTGGGAAACAAAAACTGCATATTTCTTTCTTATGCCAAATCATAAACCTTCTGCATCTTTTCATTGATATTTTGAATGATCTTCTCATTCAATGCTATAGCTCAATGAATATTTTTTTAATATTTTTTTTTAGTTTATTGAACAGCAAGGAGAACTTATGTGTTTTCTGAGCTGTTCTGACGTTAATTTTCCACACCAACATCGCAATTTTTGTAGGAAATCTAGTAGCTGACTTATCTATATATAATTTTATTAGATGTTTTCGAATTTAATATAAAATGTATGGGCTCAGTGTGGCTAGACATGGGTCAAAAGTCCCGGGTTCGATCCCGCTTCGAGGAGCCAGATGTCAAGTAGTAAAGACATCGGTTTTTACTTGGAAATATAGATAGCAATATGTTATGCAATAAAATACCAACAAGACTCTTAAGTTCTGATTGCTGTTCAAATACAAAAAAAATAAAAAAAAAAAAAAATTGCAACCAGCCATCGTCTTAATTTGGGCAAAGTCACCATCAGGACATAAATGACCACATTAACAAATTTTCAACGTAAGTATTTTTTTGTCCTTGTTAGTTTTTTTTAGTTTTGAGCACTGTTCTTTAGTTTACGATACTGAACAAAAATATTAAGTATACGTTATTCAATTACGTTATAAGGTATATCGTTACTTTTAAAATAGATTTAACAGTTTTTTCATAAATATGTGTAAAATACATATAAACATAAATAGCTTTTGTTCATAATTTTTGGGAATTTTAGCGTTCAATATTTGTTCAATCTTGAAACAATATTGTTCAAAGTTTAATATTTGGATCAATTTTATTTCCATTATTTATTTACAGTAAATTAAGGTAAATATTAATATATTATGTTTCCAACTAAGACTTGCAGATTACATCAGAGACTTTACTTATTAAAAATGGTACTTACACAACGAGATAAATTTATTACCGATATTCAAATTCTAATAGAGATGCACATTAGGGTGGTCCTTAATATGGACATTGATAAAAAAACTATTCTCTGAATGTTTTAGCTTTTAATATTAACTTTTAGATAATTCAATTCAATCAAACTTTGTATGGAAATAGCATTGAGAAAATTTTGAAAATTTAAAAAAAAAATTAAGTATAACTTATCGACAAATTTTGAATAAAACTCATTCATTTGTTCGTTAAATTATATCTAAAAACATTTTTAAAATTTTTGAAATTTTTTTTTGCTATTTTCATACAAAACTTTGATTGAATTGCGCACTATCTAAAAGACAATATTAAGAGCTAAAACCTTCAGACAATTGTTTTTTATCAATTTGGAACCATTTGAGCCCTTGGTAGCAAGGAAATTCGAAAATGTCCATATTAAGGACCACCCTAATGCTCATATACCATAATATACATAATTTCTTATTATGCTAGAAAAAATCAGTTTTTGATTCTAAAATTCCTGTTATTAGCACATTTTTTATATTTCTATTATATTTGTTCCCAATATTCAAATTTGGACGCGATTTACATCTAAACTCCAGATGGGATCTGTATTATTCGTCATTTCCTATCATGCCGGAAAAAAATCAATTTGCTGTTCTAAAATTCTTGTCATTAGCACATTTTTTTACTTTGTTTATAAAGTATTATAAATAACATATGCTAAAAACGGTATTAAATTTAGTCTCGTTCTAAAATATATGACTAAGACCGACAATATATTTAAGATTGTTTTGCATCTGTCTATTGTGAAACTTAATATCTGTATTTTGTGATTCATTAATCATAGGTTAATGATTTTTTATCCGATCGACCTTGGATTATAGCCAAGAAATTCGGATGGTTTGCGTTGATGTAAAATGATCAATAAGAATGAAACCCTATACCAACTACCTGGATCAGAATTCCAAAACATGGTAAATGAAATAAGACGTTAGTGAGATTATTATAAATAGTAAAATTAGCATATTAGTTTAATAGTTAATAATGTTTTACTTCGGTTAACAATGTGTGTGAATTTTATTGGATAATTATGATTAACTCAAAAAGTAGCAATATTTTGTGTAGGATTGCATTAGGTTTTCTACTTCTTAGTGATTGAATATATATTATGCGATATTTTTTTAACATTTCATCAGTAATCAGAACTAAGTTTATTGCGATTAAGCAAATGTGAGCAAAGTACAACATCACTTTAATAAGTTCATAAAATAATGTGTTGTAGAACAAAATCTCAAATGCCATAATGACATCAATATACTTCCTCGAGAAGTTAATTTTTTCGGAAAATCTGATTTGCTAATTTTATATTGCCATTCTGAATCGTATGACAAGAAACTTGTAAAAAATTATGTGTATGACCCAAAATTTAACCTTTGAATCAGTTGGGGATCGAGTTGGTAAGTTTTTGGTAAAGATCGTTCATGTCGTTTTTTTGTAATTATTCGTTTGTATTTTTTGCGGATTTTCATGAATCTTAGCATAGTGATAGGGTTTGTAGTCTGAACACTATAATTTCATATGCCTACGAAAAATTGATCGAATTGTAAAAATTCATTAAAATTTGCAATAATGGGCTGCGCGTTTAGGATATATATTATTATAACGTATAGTTGGAAAATGCATTTATTTAATGAAAAGTGATATCTCTAATTTCAAAATAAAGTTTTTGCATTGCAATAAATAAATGGAAATCAGAAACAAAACAAAACTATCTATTTTTTTATCGCATAAAAACAAGACACTGTTTTATATTTTTTACATATAAATGTACTGACCTAAATCTAAAATATGTAATGATGAAGTATAATAACCAAGTGTAGACTTATGTACCATTCCACCATTATGTTGTATACATTATAATATTGAAACATATGTCTCTTTTGAAATGAAATAAAATAAAACAAAAAAATATTAAATAAGCCATTGCTCTGATTTTTAGAACTCCAGTTTTAATTTTGCTGGAGTTCTATATATAAGGTTGTCAAATATCTCCCTTCCGCCTTTCTGTATTATAAACCAAGAGCAAAAAAGCGGAAGATATTTGACAACCTAATACATGACGTGATGGGAGGCACCCCAGTGGGTTACTCTATTTTAAAATTTACAGTCAAAAGTTTTATCGGCAAAATTTTAAGCAGTGTTTTTTATTAAGATATAATCTTTCTCATCCATATAATAGATTTTCCTTCATTTATTGTATTACCATTTATTAATTTTTACTGTATCGGGTGTTCTGTAGCAAGGTTGCATTCACCTCCTTCAGTATTCAATCAAACAATAAATTCCGAATCAATTGTCATTGAGTATGTCATTAAATTAAATTATGTGCATTTTATAGCCATCGTCCATCCTCAGTTATTTTATGTTTTTCGCATCGTCTTCATTACTATATATTTTTTTGACACCAAGTCTGCGACGCACGTGCCGAAATGCAAAAAAAAGCTCAATGCATTGCATACATTCTGAATAAACAATGATTTGTTATTTATTGCACGTATTGAAATTATGATAAAACAAAAAATAATATTTATTGAAATGTTTCCCGCCGTGTTTGGAAAGGACACGAATATTTGAAATTTTATACCCGGCGCGACGATGATAAATGTTTAATTATAAAATAATACAAGCGCTATAAATCAGAATTAGAAATATTCGATAATTGATTTAAATACTGGGAATTAAAATATGTGGTTATTTACATTTGACAAATATATACATATGTTTTTTTATTCTTGAGAATGATAAATTATATGATTTTCGGAAGCTTTTTTTCAAACAAGTTGTTAAACTTGTTTGTTTATTTATTTATTCAATTTTTTTTAGATAAATTAACAATGTTTATCTTTAAGTACATGCTGGAATTCGTATAACACTTTCTCATACGTTTCCTAATAACTGATAATAGTTAAAATGACATAGGAAAGTTGACACAGCTTTTACTTTTGAATTTACTAAAATAAAATACTTATAAATTCATAAAAACTTATGAGCAACTCTATAAAAGAAACTTAATGATCAGTATGAAATATCCTATATATATTATTTATTAACCTTGTTTTGGTAATAAATATATTTATTATAATCATTTAGTATTAGGCCATGAGTTCAAAGTTTCATCAAATTCGTAAAAAGAAATTTTGTTCAAAACGCCTCAGCCGATATTAACAAAAAAAACTAATCAGCACGATTCCTTAATTACCTTTAGAAAGATATCAATATAAGACTTTTTTTTAATAAATATTAATAATATAATAGGGTCTGTAATAGTTTGTTAAATTTATTTGCATTTCTAATAAATTGTTACCCAATAACTCACAGACATTGTATTCTGATAAATGAAAATAATTGGTCCAATAAAAATAACTAGGTCCGAAACCTAACAAAATAAAAATCAATAATATTAAATTTATGTGACTCAAAAATATCATAAGTTTCTTATTGAATTTAATTACTAAATTAAATAATGCATTTATTATATTTTATATTTTTGGCCAAAGTTTTTTTTAAAATGTAACGACTAACTGTAGAGAGTAATGTGGTTCATTATTCATTTTTCCAGATAAAATTTTGGAATAACTTACTTTGCCTTATCCTTAAAAATTATCTAAAAAGAAATAAATCCCAAGAAAATTTCACAAAGTTCATCCCAAACATAAATCGCCAGAATGTGTCTCAGTGGTTATCTACGAACAACTATATATTTTCTGTAGGAGTTCTTCCTGGCTAGACTTGGACAAAAATCTGTCTTGTGAGAAATTTATAATGGTATAAAGCAAGGCATTACTTCCTGCAGTATATCACAAAAGAATTCAAGCGGAATCTGTCTAAAATAAACTTTGATATACTTCCAAGGGCCTGTTCAAATGTATGTACAAATTACGAATGGAGTTATAGTACTATACGTTTCTGTGTAAATAATTTCGCGAATTTCCAGAAAACAGAGGATAAAATGACAGACAGCAAATAAAATATGCGGAAATTGCACGATGTACGTTGTGAAAATTTCTTGATGCTTATATAAATAATTTGATAACGATATTGATATTTTATTATTGATTCCATTAATCATATTGCCGGAAAATCATATTTCGTGGTAAGCACGTGATCCAGCAATCTTGGACCTTAGCTTGTTTGATATTGAACTGTAGTGATATCAAATTTTTACTTGGAATTACATATTTCAAATCTGATATCAAGTGAAATTTGACTTTCGCAGCAATCATGCAATATAATAACTCTCTGCTAGATTTTTCATATCTATATTTGCACCTATTCCATCTTGGACAGCAGCAAATTTTTGGTCGTACTTAAAAGATATCTAAATCCAATGCCAGTCGATTGCATCGTCTCCTAATATTAAAATTAGGAGCCGATTCTGCCGTAAATTAAACCAATGTTACGTAGGTCCTATGTTACCTCACACTTCTCATTCAAAATGGTACTAAATACTGTCAAATTACTGTTTTATATAGAAAACTTAACCTAGAAAACGCACAAATGTCAAAAAACAATTTTATCTTCACTACATCTTTGTGATAATAACATATGAGTGAAGTTGCATTTTATGTGTAAATCGTATAGAAAATACATGGCATTTTGGCAGTATTTAGTAGCATTTTATATGAAAACTGGAATGTGACATAACCTTGTCATATAACATTGGTCTATTTTACGGCAGAATCGGCGCCATAATTTTATTAGAAATATACGTTTTTTCTAGAAACCATAGATGAAGGAACGTACATCACTACTGCTTACAGAACACATAGTTCTGATTGCTGTTCAAATATAAAAAAAAATGTTTCTAACAATGTCTCTGTCTCTGATTATATCTGTTTGCCTCTGATCTCTTCTCCAATTTTTTTCTCAATGGTCTCAATGGTCTACATACCTGCACATTTTTATCTGTGAATTTAAATTAGTTCTTTCTTATTTGTTCCTTTAATTTTATACGTTCAAAACATATTATATACATAAATTTCTCCAATTTCTTTTTGCCATTGAATTTATAAGTTAACTTGTCTCAGTAACTGATCTAAATATTTTAAAGTTTCTGTGATCTCTTTGTCCATCATCAAGAGATCCTGTCTCAATCGAGGAGGTAATTACTTCAAATGATAATTTGCCACCATGTTGCTCCCAAACTTCATCAATAAGTTACCAAACGTCAAAAATCAGTGTAAAAAAACCTTCTAATTGGCAATAAAAAACGTATAATCATTTCAGCCCTTAGATTAAACATCAAAATTCTAAACAGATTTTTATGCCCTTTCTTCACAGTAAATGACACAGGGTATAGATCTTATTCTATAAAGTCATAAAGACTATTCTCTCTATTATATCATAAATAACATTATAATTATCCCACGACTGATTTATGATTTATGATTAACTACCTATTTTATATCTTCACGTCGCCATTGCGACCTAATTAAGCACTCATTGTTATATGTTATTTGTAGTATATAATGACATTAAAATGTAATATCAGTAAGACATAGTATCTATACACAGGAAAATGTTAGTTTTAATCATATTTTAAATTTGTACAGAATTAAAACCAAATTAATACAGTGAGTGGGTATTAGATGTACCAACCAGTAGGAGATATACTATTCTTCTGGCAACATCAATTTGGCTTAGATAATTGAATTATTATTGAAATAATAAAATAACTCTATTTAAGTTTGTTACAGTTGTTTTATGTGAAATTATAAGTCAAAATTTGTTTCCAAGTAAAAGAAGTTCTTTCGAACATAATTTTGCAATAAATTAATATATATCATCGCTATTAGAAAAAATACGAAGTTATACCAAAATAGAAATTATTGAGTTGCCTTCTAAAAGGCTAAGAGATTATCCACTTTCACTTGAAATTATAGAACAAAATTTGGTTTCAAGTAAAAGTATTTTTTTGAACATTACTGCAATAAGCTAACATATATTAGTAGTTATTAGGAAGAGGACAACCACTGGGTTGTCTTTAAAAAAAATAATATCAAAGACGTACCAAATATAAAAGACAATTATTGAGTTGTCTTCTAAAAAGCCAGGAGAAGATTTTCTATTTTTATTTAAAATTATAGATCAAAATTTAGTTCCAAGTAAAAGTAGTTCTTTGGAGCATTACTACAATAATTTAAAATATATCATCGGTATTGGGAAAAGGCATAACTTTTATGTCGTCTTTTAAGGAAATAATATAGAAAATATACCAAATAGTTGGGACAATTATTGAGTTGCTTTCTAAAATTCTAGGTATTGGAAGAGAAGGATCGTATCAACAACTCACAATCTTTTACAAATTCTTACAACTCTTGCTACTTCTTAATGCATTAATTTTATGCAGTTTTTTCAACAAACTTATGATAACATCAACAAATTATATATATATTCAATGATTCTAGATATCATTAGCGATATGGAATATAACTGTTCATCCGGCATATTATCACATCAATTTCATTTTCAAAAAATTTCTGTTGTTCTATCATAAACCCATTAGACTTTCTAATTTTCGTCAGTTGTCATGTTTTCTAATATTTCACGTGCACTCTCTGTGTCACACATCTGCCTGCATAATTCGGACACGTTATGATAAAATATATGAATTATACAGATAAAAATATCACAGAAGAATATTTATGCTCACTCAAATGCTATCGAGAGTGATTCATTCATTCTTACATAAAAAGGGAAAGGTTTGGAAGAAAGTTCGAGACGGAACAATGATACGGAATAGGTCGGTTGAGAAACGCATCAGCCACCGCCAGATTAGGGCTAAGGGTTAAGAGGTCATATGCAAACCAGAAACGCAGAATGCCGGTTATCGAATGTATTGCTTCATGTTTAATACATGGATGCAATTATACAACAAAATAAACTATGATTTATGATTAGAAACACGTTCTCTGGAACTCTTCACCATTAGTTTTTTAAACTTATCGCGAACTATTTGGGTTACGCAATTGGAAAGATGTACTACACGATATATCGATTGTCATTTGAATTAATAAACTTTATGGCGTTTTTGACTTTATAAAACAATGGGCTCACCGTGGGTAAGTGGCTGGGCCTGAATCAGGATTTGATCTCGCTTCGAGGAGCCTGATGTCAAGCAGTAGTGACATTAGCTTTTACTGGGGAATATAGATAGAAATAGGTTCCAAGTGCAAATAGCTCTCATCCGGCAATGTTGCATCAATAGAATATTTGCCCTATTACAGGAATTTCATCGCACAGAGATGAGACTACTATTTGGTTTACCATCTATATAATTAGCCCCACAACATATAGGACTTTTAAGATCTGATTGCTGTTTAAAAAAACGATAAAATAAGATAATAATCTGTACAAAGTGATATTTCATATATTTTGTCGTTTGACTCACAATTGTCTTTTATGAACATCTAACAAATATAATAAATCAATGGAAATGAGTAGAGTAGTTACCATGAGCAATTGGGTAAAAGTAAAAATAAGTTTCTATATAAAAATATTCATGTTTTGAATCTAATGCCAAATGAAATTCCTCATTCCTCATGTTTTTGCAACAAAATTTGATTTATTTTCTAACAAATTACTAGCTAATCACCAGAATGATCTTGCCAGGATATTACTACACCTTATAAAGGATAAACATATGCTGGAATTTAGCATTTAGTGCAATATGCTGAATTGGTATTTCATTTATTTTGTCATTTCATTCACAACTGTCTTTTATGCACATCTAATAATTATAATAAATCAACATGCTTTTGAAACAGTATTCGATTTATTTTCTAACAATTTAATGACCAGGATATAACATATGCTGGAATTTAACATTTAGTGCAATATACTACCACTACTATTTAAGTTTCTTTGGTTTGGAAGTAAAAAAGGTTATTTCCACATATTAACTATACTAAACTGCACTATATTCAACTTATGTTAATACTAAATTTGGTACTACCAAATTTTTTTTGCAATAACATATCAAATATAAAATATCAAATAACATATTTAACATCTACATTTTAATGATCTAAATTGGTAAATAATTGTTCTTTATGGATTTGGTAGATGTTCTATAATGTATAAATTTGCATTATTCAAATGTGGGTTTATTACGTGTACAATTACAATCGTCAATTTGTCGCGGTTCATCGAGGAAGAGAACGCGCGTGGGAGGCCTGACTTCGGCCGTGAAATGGTTCAACGGTTCAATCTGTCAAGAGATGATTGCCTACCTATTACTCATTCATTAGAAACTCAAACAATGGACTCGAATCTTCGGAGTATAGGGTCTCGAGCAAATATGGAAATGTCGACACTTAAATCCAAAGTAAAATTTTTACTTACACTTTTAATGGGAAATTTATCGTCCAAAGTTTCACCATTCATCATGTGTTTCACTATAGCGGTCAGGCTCCTAAAATTTAAGGAAAATTGGAAAGTTTCAAGAAAGTGATATGCAGACTCTTATCGATTTATATATATAATTTTATTTGTATTATTATTGTGCATTCGGAATAAATCTGAAACACATCATATAGACATACCTTACCGTTTTCGGTGTGACATAATAATTGTGTAAATATTTAAATATATAATTACATAGTTGCATATGCTAAGCAATTATACAATTATATGCGTCAATTGAATCTTGTGTATAGGTCCTTTCCTGTAAAAAATCTCTGTTAAAAAAAATTTTAGTGTTAAATATATTTCTGTTTCTTCAAATCTGCTGGCTACTTTTTCTCGAATCTTGGTTCATAGTTCATATTGACAACATTTAAGCTAACTTTACAAATATACTGCAATGAATATGTTACCATTTTCACATTAATTTCCTTCTTGTCTGCCCGCACCTCGATACAAGATAGTTCAGAAACCCACTGAATCAGTTATGCAACCAATATTAGCAAATCAATCGATTGATTCATCAATAGATTGGAAACAATGGCAACAAACGCTTTTCGCGAACAAACAATTCCACAAAGAGCGGTTAGCAGTGGAATTTTTTCATCGTTTTGCTGATTTTGCAGTTTTGATATCGAAACGCTAATTGATTTCAGTTTGAATGTATCCTTTTGTTCTCTATTTTACCAAAAGTTATCACTGAAATTTACAGTTTGATAAATACATTCCACAGTAAAAGTAATAATTGCATTTTGGGAGTTAACTGAATTATGGATGTTTAAATATTAAAATCCTGAGTTCGATCCCAACAAATAATACTTGCGTAAACTCTATAGATAGTTTTGACTTTTTTGCACATAGTAACTAGACATTTCTCTGAAAACCATCATTTCCAAACAAATCTTTTATAGTCTGAATTTATGTTCACATGTTCAACCGACGCGACGTGGAAAGTGGTACATTTTTATAAGACTAATTATATCTTGTTTATGTAACTTTATTACTCCTAATTTTTTAATTATAATTGGCAGCTACATCACATCAACCGGCTAAAAATAATTATAATACTTAATACATGAGAAAAATCAAACCGCTCAATAACCTAGTCAACATCTGACCTTACTAAATATAATAGACATAGTTTTATATTTAAATTTTAAGTAATTTTTTTAGCTTTAAATTCGAATAATGCAACATTTGATCTTACTAAATATATATAGTTTTATATTTAAATTTTATATTGTGCAGGATACTATAAATACTGCACAGAATATTGTATTAGAGTCGTCACTCGTATTTGTAAACTAGTCGTATAAATGCAGATATTTCGTCTGCGCTATTGTAAACTATAAAACATTCTTTTTTTGTAAATTAATTAACCAGTTTGTATACATATATTCGTTGACAAATTTAATTAGTTGCTTGCTTTTAATGGCATATGCTAATTCAATCTTAATTCATTAATATCTCAATATAGTCTTGTCAATCGGCCAAACAGTAGTTAGCAAAAAACGGCGGCACATGTATAACGTTCAAAGTAATTAAGAAATTGAGTGAATTTTGCTTAGTGGGTTATTCTATTCTTAGAGTTTAATAGGTTTTTTCTGTACTAAGATTTTATTTTTAGAAATAGAAAAGTTCGAAGGTTTTATTAACATTCTAAAATTAGAGCCGACAAGCAATATGCATAATGTACTTAAAATATCATAACTTTATCATAAAAAATAAGCTTCACCGAGTCATGTTGTTTTTTTTCGATGACAACATTCTAAATTCGGATCAGTTGATCGTAATTACGTTTAAGTGTATCATCACAAGACGAAAGTTTGTCGGACACATTGTTTTTGTATGGAAATACTGAAGAAGACAATCGCTGGGAGCGGTGATGAGGAAACGCCTGCGAAAAAACTGCACAGAACATCCACGCAAAACCAGAACTGGTTAAACGGCCCAAACAAATATTTTAATTAATATTTTTTTAAGAATGACCAGAACTACATATTCTATGAGCTGTTTTATCGTACGTCCTAACCTAGTATTTTTTACGAGAAGGCAACCCAGCGGTCAAATACTCTTCTTTCATGTGTAGACTATTAAACCCTGTTCACACGACGCTTGTTTCCTGGGATGAATAGCTAGCATTTTGTCACGTTAGATTTCAATAAAGCTATATCTAAAGAAAGGTGATTTTCATTTGAAATCTATAACTTTGAGATGCATATTCTGGAGACCTCAAGTGCAAATTTGATATCATACTGCTTGATATTTAGCTGGCCGAGGTTGGAAACGAACCCGGGGCTAGTTCGTGCTACGTTCTTTAACCACTACACCATGATGGACTCTATAAATCTCAATAATAATAAAAATAAACTAGATCTACATTCAAACAGTATCAATTCACCACAACTCGTCGATCATAATGAATGAATTTCAGCGCGTTTATTCACAATCTTTTTTTTTCATGCAATTAAAAACACGAATTATATGTATTTCTTAATCTGTAAGTCTATAAAAATTATCGGAACATTTTATGACCGTTTCATGTAATTAGTAATTTAATATCACGTAATTTTATATCAGTGCCAATCTCTTCATATTGGTTTACGCGAACGGTAGTAGAACTCGCAGGGTAACGAGATAAACGTTCTATTGGTAATAATAACGATAAGTGGAACTATTATCATTTTTATAGGTCCATAAATACTATTAATAAATTAGCAAGATATATGTTATGAAATTCATGTAATTATGTTGTTTACATAGCAGTCGGATGAAATAAAAATGATTATTTTTTTCTTTTGATCTGCTTGCGTCTTGCCATTGATACCAATTATAGGAATCCTACAAACAAAGATTACCTTCAAGAGCTCTTATAAAAAAGTATTCACAATTAATTTATAAATTTATATTATTATAATTTATTTTGTATCTGAATAAGTATATGGAATTTTTCTAACGACCACACTTTTACCACCATTTAAAAAATCAACACCTCAATTTTTTTACATTTAAATTTTTACCACTCCTTAGTAATTTTATTGTCATAAAATGTCATGTATTTGCTGTGCATGCATGCGTTTCACACATAAACTGCTACGTCACTTGTATGTTTTTGAAGCTGGTTCAGAAAGACCCTGCTATCTAAGATAGTTTTTTTTGACATTTGTGCGGTTTCTAAGTTAGGTTTTTTATCTGACAACCTGAAAAAAACGACATGACATGACTTTTGACAATATTTAGAATGATCTTGTGTGGAAAGTTCTACATAAAATAGCCTTGCCATAACATTGCTTTGTTATGCGGCAGAATCGGTCTCTAGTTTTCTAATATAAAATAATTAATTTTTTTTTCAATTTACTTATATTTTGGCATACGCATAGTCTAGACATACATTTTCCAAAATTGCCTGTGATTTCAGCCCACATAAAAAAATCACTACTTAGTGTTAATCTTGCCAAAATATTAGGTTGTCAAATATCTCCCTTCCGCTTTTTTGCTTTTGGTTTATAATACAAAAAGGCGAAAGGGAGATATTTGACAACCTTATATATTCAAACTAATATTATGGATAACTATAAAAGTTATAGTGTTTATTAAAGTAGGTTATAATTTTGTTAATCAACAATTTGATAGAAATAATTTTCAACTTTTAGTGACGAGTTATGATATGAGCAGTAAAATTAATCAGAAGATGAATTTAAGAAATTTGAAATCGACATTATATGTAATATCAAATAATATTGTATCATAAATGACTATTCGTCAGAACACTACTATTTAACAGATACTTTCATTAAAAATAATTATCATCAGCAGGCATTTTCATTCATTCTTAATAAAGAATTTTGTTTATTTCTAATTTACATATAATAAGAACTAATAAGAAATATTATGGTGTTTTTGGGTATGAATAAAAAATCTTGTACAGGTGGAATCACTATTTTTTCACTCATGATAATTAAACTTCTTATTATTGAATATTTAAGTCTCACAAAATAATGATCACTATATGATATAATAATAGTTCCTACGTATTGTTAGTATTTATCTATAGATAACCTATATATACATAGTTATTAAATCCATGAATAACATACTTAGTTACAAAATTTTCAAGAAAATTGTACATCTCATCTGATATCGTATCTAAAAATTAATATGCTATAACTTAAACATCATTTACTAATGTGTTTATTATATTTTGTTTTAATTATAAAGATTTACGAAGATTAATTAAGACAAAATAATTTTTTGCGATCATTATTCAAAGATTCCTCAGACGAATGTTGAATGCGTTGAAATGATGCTCTAATTAGTTTTGGTGCTGAAATCTTCATTATTTGTTGATGATTTGAAAAATGGTGATTTCTTGTTTCTGCAAATTTAAATTAAGACAGTTTTAATTATACACAAGTTTTTTATGTGTGGATTGGGATAGTTACATTCTGACCTGTGTAATTTATTATATACTCGTATTTCAGTTTTTTTTTTTATTTTTGTTATTAAAATATATTTGTGTGCTTACATGTTTTAAACTACATTTTTGAGGTCTGTGAAAAGTTTATTTGTTTATTAATTTCCCGTGGGGTGAGTTATAGTATTCGCAAAAAATCTAAACTGAAAATGTTTGCATATCTTTACATTTTCACGTTTTCTGAACCTTTTGTCATACCTTGCAAAAAAAAATGTATGTGTGTGTGTGTGTAGTATGTATGGATGTATGTTTGGATTTAATTTTTCGTTTACTATTTAGAGAGAACGGATCAACCGTTTTGATGATTCGAAAAGCATTCAATTCCTTTGGTAATGGAAAGACGAGCTGATTAGTTTTTGGCAAAGGCAAGTCCAGCCGTTCGATTTGAATGACTCAAAAAGCGTTTCACTTCTATTGAAGGAATGAAGAATTGATTCAATTTTTGAGAAGGCAAGTCCAGCGATTTTTTAGATCAAGAAAAAAAAAGTTTGAAAAAATCATTGGCACTCGATCTTATCTTATCTGCCGTAACGCACTTCCGTTGCATTTCTACGGATTTACACCCTAGTCTCGCCTAAAGAAGTTTTACTTCAAAAATTCTATTTGACGGCCAAAAATGATCACTGGAGATATGAACTTTAAATTAATACGTATTTTATAGAGATTTTAATAAGTACAAATTTTGTTTCCATTTTTTTTTTTTTTTGGTTTCGTTCTGTTTTTCTTTTATTTCTCTACTCGCCTCTCTATAACATAAGGCAACTTACATTTTATATTTTGTAACATATTCTATCTAGCATATATACATCGAATATTTTGCATCAATTTGTTCATAAAATTTTCAGGTTTATATGATGATAAAAAATATAATTGCACTCTATTTTTCGTAATACACTTGCATTTTCCTAATACCGTACTACACTTTCATTTTCCTAACTTTGCCTATATAAACGACTTTTAAATCGAAAGATAACGATATGCATATAATATATTACCATATGGTAATTCAATAAATTAAAACAAATCAACTTACGACTCCAGCCTGGGAAAAACGGCCGAGCTTAATTCGAGACTTTAAGGTGTGCTTGCGTACTTGTTTGTACATTTCATAATATCACGCTCGGATATATTATATTAGGCACGATTGTCTAATGTGGGTACAAAACGTTACAGTTGGAAATGGACATGTGATAATAATGAGTTGATGTAGACAGTTCTCAAAATTAATTTTAATGGTATCATAAAATATTAGGTTGGCAACTATGTAAGTGCGGTTTTTAGCTTAGATTGTTTGAATTGAATTTTAACGTAGTCCAAGTGTGAAATATCTTTTGGTAATGCATAATTGGCAATTAAGATGCCCATCAATAAGAAAGAGTTATTTTATCCATTGAGTAGTTTTTGTTTGGCGTTCATTGAAAGACGGAGAATCAGAATGTTTGTCAAATATTGCTTTTTTACTCCTACAAAGGCTGAGAAGCATTTTAAGCTCTCTTAAAAGGCTGAGGAGGAGCTGTTTATGGTGATATAGAATCATAAAATATTATGTTGGCAACTAAGTAAGTGCGCTTTTTAGCTTAGATTTAAACAAAAATTAAAATTTTTAAATAAAGCTTTAAGATTTTTTTGAAAACTGAAGAAATTAGATGTTTGAAAATTTTGAAATTTTTGAAAGATATTGATTTTTTTTTTAATTTGAAATTTCTGAAAATTTATTAAGTTTCCATAGGGAAATTTTTTGCATTTCTCGACGTTTCAAAAGTTTCTGAATATTTTGGCATACCTTAGAAAAATGGATGCATGTGTGTGTGTGTGTGTGTGTGCGTGTGTGTGTTCGGATACAAATTTTCGTCGAAGATTTCGAGAACACCGATCAACCGATTTAAATAATTTAAAAAACATTCGATTCGTACTGATAAGGAGACGTGCTGATTAGTTTTTGGCGATGGCAGGTCTAGCCGTTCCGAAGATACGCGGCAAAAAGTGCCAAAAATGTTAACACGGTTTTTAAGAGAACGGAGATTTCCGATTTTAAAAATTCAAAAAACATTTTACTTGTATTGACAATATGAAGAATTGATCAAATTTTTATGAAGGCAAGTCTAGCGGTTTCGGAGATCTAATGAAAAAAGTAAAACAAAAAGCCATTTGGCGGTCAAAAATGATCATTAGACATATGCACATCAAATTATCAGATATTTTATAGAGATTTTTACAATAAGTATGAATTTTGTTTACATTCCTATCGTATAGTTCCGTACCAATGTTTATCCGTTAGACGGCGACGAGGCGCTTACGCGCTTTGACATTTCGTCTCTATGCAGTTAAAGCAGTACGATTGCTTTGAAAAAAAGTTCAGAATTTCCAAACTATGCCAAAATAAAGACAACTTTTTTTTTCAAACAATTTTTTTTTTTTTAATTTTTGTTTTAAACAATTTTTTTTTAAACAATTTTTTTTTGTTTCTCAAAAATCTAATTTTTTCGAAGTAAATTTTTTTCATAAATGTTAATCGTTTTTAAAAAAAATAATAATTTTTGGTACGGGAAGTTCCAGCAATTTGCCTTAAGGCACTATGCTTTAATTGATTTAAGACAGTATTTCATTTACAGCTAGTTAAAATATAATTTTAAACATCAAAAGGAGGGTCAACCTTGCTTCTATGGTATTTTTGTGAACGAATTCTCGTTTATAGATCCTTCGATCATCTTATATCAGTTTCGCCTTCCATGTTACGAGTTTTTATAGGTTTCCCAAGAAGCTCCAGACCCGCATATATCGAAACCGAACATCGTATATATAGTCAAAATTCGTTCAGTATTTACGAGCGCGAGATAAAACAATTCGCTTTGCAGTTGAATTTGATAAAGGTGCCATGAGAAATGCGTCTTGGCTAGGGTTTTGTTCTCGGCTAGATCATGTGTTTAGGTGCCATGTGAAGGGCGTCTTGGCTAGGTCATGTGTTTTGTGTGTCCGCAATTTTTTGTCCACGTTTTCGGGCGCGCGGATTAACCGATTTGAATGGTTCAAAAAAAAAGATTCGATTCCTATTGATAAGAAGATGTGTTGCTTAGTTTTTGGCAAGAACATGCTTGTGTTGACGAAAAGATTCCTTTTGGGATTCTGATTTTTATTTCAAAATTTAAATGTTTTTTTTTTGTATATCGTAAATAATTCGGATTTAAATTTTAATTCTAGCTAAAGTTTTAAAGCTTACCTATATACTTTAAATGAATAATTTTAACTTTGCGATTCAGTTTATATAATTGTTACAGTATTTATAATAATCTATTTAAAACATTTAATATTTCTGGAATATTTTGTTGTCGTACGGGAAGTTCCAGCAATTTGCCTTAAGGCACATACACCACTAGTTTTTTGTTTAGAGGAATCGCTCTGCTTTAGCTTAGCAGAGATGAAATATCGAAGGAACGGAACCATAGATATGTAAACAAAATTTGTACATATTATTAAAATCTCTATGAAATAACGGATGATCTGATGTGCTAATGATTCTTTAGATAATCCCTATGGGAAGTTAAATATAAAAATAATGTTAATAATTATTGTTGATTTATAATATTTTGCTTTATTATGTATTTTCCAACTATTACATTTGCAAATCGACTTCTTCTCTACAGACAGTTCATGCCTAAATTACATATCAAGTTGTTTCAAGACGGATGATTGTTACAGCAATTGCTATCATTATGGGTTTGCATTGAAATTTGCTTATTAACATATATAACCGAGTACATAATAATACTTATTTGAGAATTTTATAATATGCAGTACTTAGTTAACTGATTCGAAATTAGGCAGGTTATCGACTTGGTAAGTGGAACAATTGCATTTTGCTTGAAATTCAAATTGTGTTTTGGCGGATGCAAATTATATTTGTGGTGAACGAAAGTGGAAAAATTTGAAAGTAACTGGGCTGTATTGTGTGTTAAATATTAAATCTGTTTTCATAATTGTATGCTTTTGGAAAGATATTATATAGATATCCAATCACTGCAAGATCTATTAATGCGAGGTATCATGTTAATTAATTAATTAATTAAAATGCGTTGCTCGTGGCTTGAATATCATAATTAATGCATAGACGTAATTATGCATTTACACAATGATAAACATACATATTAAAATTTTTACACATATGAAAATGTATCCACTCTGCTAGACGAAAACGATCTCTGCATTCATGATCATATCTTTTCGAGTTGCCGAGTTTTTATTTCTCCCAAGAAAAAACGACCATAAAACGTTTTCAATTTCAAAACTGCGTCGCGTCCTAGTGTGTTTTTGCGGGAATAATTTTTATATGGCATTCGAATATTTTATTTCATATTGAAACAATAAAATATTTTTGAAGGTAGAGAGGTCGTTGATATATTGAGGCTACACTGAGACAGAACACAGTTCGTGATGCATAAATCATCATTAAGCATGTAACCCACAATCAAAATGTCAAACGAAGGTCTGCCTATATAAATATATTAACAAATATACTTATATGCGATTCGCGGATCATTCTTCGAATTTTGCATATTGGGGAATTATACCATTATTGTTTGTGCATGTTTTATTTTGCATAAAACGATAAGTGTAAACCTTGGGTTTTTATTGAGTTATTGTACGTAAATAAGTCGGTTCACGTAGAAAGATTTTGATGTCTCATTGTAATTGATATAAAACTATTCTTCCTGTAAATCGCATGTGGAACTTGCATTCATCTTAAGGTTATGATATTTTTATTTCAAGTCAGGAATGGAAACTTGTAGGAAGGAACTTTTTTGAATGACTCAAATTTTTGAATAGAAGTCACTAAGTCCGTAAGTTTTTATACATGGTATGGCTATTTTCGCTTTGACTAAAATTCTGCATCATTTTTTTTATAATAACCTTAATAATAAATGTCGTTTTTAGTTTCTATGATCAAGTTTTGTAGAAAGGCAATCAGCACAATAGAGAAATTATAATAATAAAACTAGTGGTGCATGGCATCGTGTCTTAAGGCAAATTGCTGGAACTTTCCATACCATAATTAAATATTCGAGGAATGAAAATAATCAATATTTGTTTTAAATAATTTTAAATAGATTATATATTATAAATACATACTGTAAATCTGTGCATACTGTAAATCTGTACATACTGTAAGTGCCTATTAAATTGAGCGACGAGCGTATTCTACAAAGAACTTATGTGGATATTTAATTAATTAGTTTTTTTTTAAATTTTATTTTTTTGATATTGAACTTTTTTCAAAAATTTTAAAAAAATTTAAAAGGAAAAAATCAATTTTATAAATATTCTCAAATTTTTGTAATTTTTATTATTCCGATATTTTTTGAAATTTTTTAAAATTAAGATTTTTTTTGAAAAGGATTAAAAATTTCTAAAGTTTGGATTTTGTGAAACTTAAATTTTTTTCTTAATTTTGAATTGTTGAATTAGATGAAAAAAAAAATAATTTGATCCGGAACTATATATCAAATGAAAAATATATTCTAAAGCCTGAAATTGCCAGTTTTGCTTGGTCCCACTTAAGGTCATTGTTTTAAATTATATAAAAAAATAATGCTTAAGTTCAATTAGTAGGGAAATTAATTTAGAGCATTTTCAAAATTTTTATATATAATTCGAATATAATTCGAAAAAAAAATTAAGTTGATCCGGAACCGGTGACAGCTTTCCAGATGCCTCGCAAACTTAAAATTTATTTAATTTTTTGTTGGCATTCCATTAACAACCAATGCCAATTAGTAGAACTCTAAGTTGGTATACATAATTTTTTAATCGTTTTCCAGACTGGGAAAAAGAACGGCCTTGCTAATTCTAATTTTGCCGACGGCTACGGGTAGTCCAACTACAAAGATATATTCGGTGAAATAAAAAAAAAGTAAATGAGGCGTTCCAACTATAGATAAAAAATATGTTCCCGATTAAAAATAGCCTATTTTCAGGCACTGCGATGTAAAATGGCAATGGGAAACCTTCCACACTATTCTTCTCTGAATCGCGTTAAAGTTTAATTCAGCTTAGGGAAATGGTCTAGGGCAGTACTACCTATAACTATTTTTTGTGAAAAATGTTGAAGATTTTGAAAGTATGTTGTCTACCGATTCTAATTTCGATCAACTCTTCGTCTATCGATTAAAACCGAAATCGTTTAATAAAATCGCGTCGATGTGCCCGATCGTCGTGCGTTGTGAAACGCATCCGCTCCGGGTCGGAGTTCGCGAGATAGGGCATCGCCGATGCTTTCTGTTTTATTGATCAGTATTGAATTAGATAGTAGTCTCGCATCTGTTTGCTGACTATTGACTATTGACCACAATCGATATGTCCTTCCATAACCGAGCCATCGTTACTCGAAGGTCAAATAAATACATAAAATTAAAATATACTTTCGATACTAATAGAAAGAAAGTTGTAGTTTCTCGATCTTATGCTAATTGCAAAGCTTCGTGTGTGACACACCTATGCTATTAATTATTAATAGGCGCGTGGTTAATGAGAGTTACTTAGTATTGGTAAGAACAACTTTATTATCTCAATTGAATTATGAAGTAATGAGCAACATACGTTTAATATTACTTTATGCTACGTATCTATTTTATTAGAGTCAATTTATGTTCTTTCTGCTTATTAATAAATTTATTTAAAAATACTATTTTGATTATAAAGTTTTCCCACCGCTGCCACCATGAAAAGGAATAATGTGATTGGTATTGCAACGAAACTACTAGGAATAGAAGCTCAGTTTTATTGATATGCATTTATTCATTTATTGTATTTATCATTCTATATATAACATATGGTTCTCCACAGTACGTCAAAATTTATAATAATATCTTTTATAATCTTGGCCAAATTACTGGTATCGACTGTTACTCTCGGAATACTAGAAGAACAACTCTTTTCAGGTTTAGTTAGTATGTAATTATGTCAGTTAAAATTGAAATGTCTAAATTAAAAGAATGCAATTGTGCCTTTATTTGTGTTAATTTTTAATATATTTATAGCCAAAAAATTTACTCTATATGTTTCATTATGTTTTGCTAGTAGTAAATGTACGTAAGTAAAAGCCTTTATTAAAATCTGTAATTGAATGAGATTTGTATATCTGAATATTTTTAACACCAATTATAACTATGTTTTCTATGAGTTGAGCTGTGTTTGCTATTGTACATCCTAATGTAGTACTTTTTTCTTGACGACAACCCAGCGGTCATTTTCATATGTAGACTATAATCATTAGATATGTATATCTAATAGTGTTGAAGTATATATATTGCTGTAATGCCTGGGAAAAGCGATTTTTACTTGAGACTATATTTGAGATCAATAACCTGAAGTGCAAAATTGGTATCATAACAATAAATGCTAGGTCCATGGTGTGAAAAATAAATTATTCCCATACCCTTAGTCGTCTATCATTCCCATTACCACTATTCTTCCCTTATTTTTTAGACATTTTTTTCATGTATTTTCCTTTCCAAACTTCTGCTTTCATTCTTCCTGATCCAGCGCTTCGGCTTTCTCTTAACAGTATTTTCTGTTCTTGCGTAAGTCGTCAATAATCTGCATTCTTCTTCTTTCCATTACTTTCTGTCCTATTTTACCTTCAACTACGCCGTGTAGTAGAAACTTTTTTTGTGGAACGGGTCCGATCCAGTCTCCTTTTCTTTTCAGGATTGTGCTCAGGAGGATCCTTTCTTTTTCCACTCTTTTGAGGACCTCTTCATACGTTATCTTGTCTGTCCACTTCAACAATATAGCATACGGTATTCTGATTAATAGTGAAAAAAGGAAAGGTTTCCTCAAAAATAAATTCACTTATTCAAGCCCTATACGGTATCGTACTGCTTGATATCGGGCTGGCAAAGCTAGGGATCGAACCAGGGACCAGTTTGTTCTTGCCCACTTTTTTCACAATACACGCATCGGCGAGCTCATATAATTTAGAATTGAATCTGAATATTTCTAAAATGAACTTCATTGAATCCTGTCTATTCAATGGTGTTTTAATTCATCACGTAGGTGCCTTTAAAAGCCCTTTAAATCTCTGACATCGTACTTCATAAGTCTCGGTTCCGTGCCAGTGTCACGGCCGGGTCAGCGCTGACTCCCGCGACACGTGCGAACATTAATTAGATTGCCGATACAAACACGATTGTATTGACCGAGAAATTAGTAAGAAAAAACATTCTCTCTCGGCAAACACCGATGAAAAATACTGCTACCAAAACACCTGCTCACCGGTTTTTTAAGAAGAGCCATTCATTTGTCATTAATCAGAGTTAATGTATTTTTTTTTCGCTTTTATATTGCACGCATCATTTTGTATGGAGGTATTTCTGCGGTGAACGTGATTGATGTATTGATTCTATATTTGCATTAAAAAATCTTTGAGTGAGTGATGGTTGTATAACCAATATGCGTAAATTAGATCATCGCAAATTTGAGATTATGATCTCAGGCCTGAGTTTTATAACTAATTCATGGAAATAATAATACATTAAAGTTTTTTATTGATGTTATAAATGGCAATCAAAATAATCAAAAATCAATAATAACTTAACAAATAAGCTATAACAAAAAAATGTGTATAGGTACCCCAGTGAGTGAAATTCTAATTATGCCCATAGGCCAACTATTTTTATGAGTGTTTTAATAAGTAGTATATTAAGAATTGGTCCTAGTAACTTATTTAATTTGTTGGATGATTCTCAATTTAGGTACGGTTTTGCCAGAGTACTGCAGTGACAGTTGTCGTAACAGCTAGACTATACTGATTTTGAGATAGGGTCCAAAGGGAGAGAGCTCCTCGGTTTCTCGTCCACACGATTGTAACACTCGCCCTTTTCTTGTATGATTTGATTCTATGACTTATTCATCGTATTTAATGACATTTTTCTGTATTTTCTCGTAGACAAGTGTTCATATTACCATTTAATTAACTTCTTTCCCAGCAATCTGATAAATTAATAAAATTATTGCTGATAAAAAAATGTGGCACAGCCGTACGCAGTCTCCCCTGCTGCTTTTGGGTTTAAAAACAATATCTATAATAATTACTCCAGTGAGTGATTTTCTGATTAAGAACGAGGCAATTGAGCATTGAGAACTGGTCTTAGTAACTTATTTGGATGATCCTCATTTAGTACAGCTTCCGTCTTTAATTACTTCATCTACATAGAATATTTTCAAGTCATTATGGATTGTAAAATTGAAGAGGTTTGTAATATTTTTTATAATCTTTGATTGTATTCTTTGCTTTCTTACACTTTCGTGATCGGCAAATTTATTAAAAATTTATCTCGTGTCATCAGATATCATTACGTTACAGGATGTGGAAGTAAACCAATAAAATTGAATTGTAATAAATTTTATTTTTTATAATTAGTATTTTAGCATGAGTTAACTTGTGACCGGTCATCAAAGTGTTAATAGTATTGGACTTATTCGGGCAACCCCTTATCTCAATGCTCTAAGTCAATATCATTTATACATCAAAACTTTGTGTTTATTTTCTATACAATATTTATATTTCTTTTTCTGAACAACTTTTGTGTAATTATATAGATCAGAGATGCTGAATGAATTAGCTCGAAGAAAGACCAAGTACTTAGCGATCGCATCTGTTGTGAGTTGTTCTTATTATCGTCCTCGTACCACACACCGGTCAGATACTAGGAGTCATATATAGGGCCGAAGTGACTCATCGAATAAATATTAAAAAAAACCTAAAACCTTATGTCTTAATTACATTACACAAACTCCACATAAAATATATTATTTTATATAATAATATTAGTTCAGCAAGTTTAAGAAAAATATATAAGTTTAACTGATGGTGTTAAATCTTATTAGACTCGTATTGAGCTAGTTTTATATTAAAGTTTAAAATATTTTTTTTAAAAACTAACTTTTTTCCTGTTGTGTAAAAATTAATATATGTACTTCAATTGTAATATTGAAATTCAATGGAAATGTTGAATAGATGTAAAGATGATAAGTTTGCAATATGTAAAGTCGATAGAATACAATATACAAAGTTAGCACAGGATATTATTTTCCACCGGCGGCATCCGAGTGGAAAGGGTTAAAATTTTAAAAAAGATGTAAGTAGCTAAATTCTCTAAGTAAGCGAGTATAACAAAAAATAATTTAAAAAAAACTTCATTTTACCCATAATATGGTTTGTCGATTAGATTTTTTAAAATTGACTCTGGGATCATTTATATTTGTTTCCGAACCCTCTTTCGTACCTTTATAATCTCGTCCACAATGACTTGCGAAGTTGTTCTGGTTACTATTACCGAGAATGTACTACTAACTACTTACAGACGTTCTTATAACAAAAACTAACAATTGGTTAACACGGATCGCTCTCTTCAGTTGCCGAGCATCAGGCCAAAGGCAGCGTGAGAAGGCGCGGATGATGATTCTCGGAAAGGCTGCTATTATATAACAGACAGTGTGTGTGCACTCGATCTTTTGTACTTCTGTTTGTCAAAGGATACTTGTAAAAAAATTCTGGATTGTGGTTCAATTTGGAGATTGTTTGTTTTTGTCACTGCGACAAAATCTCTAATATGGACTCATTATACGCTACTCCACCATTACATGTTTGAGCAAATATTGCCGACGACAATCGCGGACTCTCCCGATTGATTAAATGTCATATGTCATATGTTTTATTTTAATATTATAATGGCTATTGTGATGGCTGCTAATTTTGTAAAAAATGAAATTAATAATATTTAATAATATTAATTTAATTCAAATATTATTTGTGATATATTATAAGGCCTATGTTAGGCACGTGACATATGACATATGGCATTGGGAGATCCGCGATTGTCGTCGGCAATGTATGCTCAGACATGTGACATCACATACCTTTCTATGTTTGAGCACGATATACAACGGAAAACATATGAGGACTAGCAGTCCATGTAGTGTGAATTAATGATAACAGAAGATGCAGATATTTTATTAACTAGGAGAAGTTTGTTTTAGCCACAAAATCTTGTTTATAAAATTTATGTTAATCAAGTTTATTGTTTATTTCGATGTTTCAAAGAACTCTGAGTCGATTGAGACTAAAATCGGAAAAAGGATGTGTGTATGTAATCCCATATTTGATATTTTGTCGACGTTTTCTAAAAAAAACGGCTGAACTAATTCAAAAATTTCGATTTTAAGCCATTCAATGTAACTCGAAAAGGACTCCTCATTGCGACTCAAAAAGTATAATATTTTTTTATTTATTTGGCCTTCGACCGTTAGGTCATTTGGCAAAAGTATAATATTTGTTATCCGTGTTTATCCTAAAATCTTGAAACTAAATTCAACAACTGTTCTAAATATATCATCAGTTGGGTATTGCTGATGACTTTTTGGTTACGATTTTTCTTTAAGAAGAATCTTGGTAAAGATTTGGCTAAAGAACGTTTTTCGAAATTATTTGTTGTGAATTTTTTTTCATGTTTTATGGTCAAACTTTTCATGATGATAGCAGGCTAAATGAATATACGAAAATATTATGCATTTTGATGAAAAAAATTGTACTAAAAGCTCATATACAACCACGTGCTTGAATTTGAAGCATCAGCAATTATTGTGGGATTCAAAAAAAAATCTTGAAAATTTTATGTCTCCAATTCTATAAACATGAACCCCACAAATCTTGAACTTCAGTGTTTTAATCACTTTATATTAGGTTACATTTTGATGAGAAGAAAATTACTAAAAATTCATGTACAACTTCGTCAAGTGCTTGAATTTCAAGCATCAGCAATTATTTTGGGATAAAAAAATTTTTTTTCTAAAAATTTTACGTCTCAAATTCTATAAACAGAATCTATTTATAATTATTTACCATAACTACATTTAAGTAATTTATATATTAAAAGTTGATACAGATTTTTCTTTTAAATAAAATTACTAACATATAATCATATCCATGTTTAGGCAGCAGAAAAATGTTTAACTTAGTGGGTAAATAATAACGATAGCATTTTTTTTTATTATTTCCATATAATTACATTACAATCTGTAAGTGCCATTGGTAACAAATGTGCAACTATAATGTTTTAAAATGCTACCCAGTGGTAGTCATTTTATTTTTGAAAATGGATGAGATAAAATTGCAGAACAGTAATAAACATTTCATATTATATGTTATTTGCTAAATCTAGAGGGTTAGTTCTTTTGAATCTTCTGGGTATGTTGGATGGGATTTTACCTTGAATACACTAATTTCATTTTAAACATTTCGTTTAGATAATATATTCTTACAATCGCATGTTCTTTCCAAAATGTTTCTTTGACCATAATTATCCCGACATACCCCCAAAGGTGCCAATGTCCAGCAGAACAGCGTGGGTTTGCCATCAGCCGTTAAGCCGAACAAATAGCATTTGCCTCGACTTGAGACATCACTGCAGTTTATGTGATGCCATACCTACAACGTTTTAATTTAATCGCCAAGGAAGCAGCGTCATTCAGAATACAAGAAACAGGAAGAAAAAATAATCCCAAGAGATCATCCTCGATAAATGACAGATGATAAGACGAAGGTATATCGCCCGTTTTACAAACATATCACGCATTTCGCAAATGTTGTGATCAGCGGTAGTATTTAAAGTGTCAGAATTAACACTTCTGAAATTTTGTTTCTTTTTATTTGGCCATACTTAATTTGGACGATGGCTATAGAAGATGGGATAGAAAATAAATAGAATCTAAAGTATAATTATGAAGAAAAGTTCCTAAGAAAAATCCAGATACAGAAACATTCTTGTGTCTAACATATAATTAGAAGTCAATGATGAGCAACCTTCTAAAAATTTAAAGAAATGTTAACAATATAATATGTAATTACAATATCAGTCACGGTTATCAAAAAGTTCTATTTCATAAACTTTGCATAATTATTTTTCATAGTCTTGTATTTAGTACGATCCCATTTTACCAAATTCTTTATTGCAGGCAGCTTACGACTTGTTATTGAAAAAGCTAATCTCATTTTATATACTTAAAAACTGTGAAAATATATATACAGATTTATATAAAATTAAAGAAATACCTGATATGAATGAGACACCTGAAATTTGATACTAGAAAACAATGACATTAATTAAAAGTAGTTTCTGTTTTCATGCAAAACAAAATATTTAGGATCTCTCGCCTAAAACTTAGGATAAAAGTTACGAATTAGTTTTGCAATCTACGAAAGTATTGAAAGTTTCTCAAAGATAATCTGTAAAAAATGTTTCAATGTTTCGAAAAATGATAAAAATAAAATGGTCGCCTTTGTCCCTATTCTTAGTAGATGACACTGCTCATTATTCTAAACTTTAAAGAATTTTCATAATTAAACCACTTTTCGTAGGCCCAGAATCTATTTCTATATTCATTTAGCATGGTTATCATCATAAAAAGTTTTACCAAAAAACGTGAAAAAAATTTACAACAAATATTTCGAAAAACGTTTCTTAAAATGAAGTGATTAAAACTTTGAAGTTCAATATCTGTGGGGTTTATGTTTTATCGCACCTTAGGGTTTTTTGTCTGTCATTATTGATATATAAAATATTTTATGAAAAATCGAGTAATCATGAAGTAATCTTGGTTTAGCAAGCATTAAAACAGTTATCCAACTGAGCCGCCAATTCTCGGATAAAATATAAATGTTATAGTAATGCTAATTTACGGGTCTATATTCGTATGAGTTGGTAGAAGTAGTAGCAGTTGGTAGTAGCGAACTGTCCAAAGCTATGGTTATGTTGTTTGCAGTTTTACAAATAAAACCTAATCTAATTGTCAAATTACAATTTTATCATAAGTGCAACTTTCTGATGTCTCATCGATAACATATATGTAAAGTTAGGTTTTATGTGTAAAACGCCTGATCGCACAAAAAATGCATAGATTTTTGACAGTTTGTTACTACCCACTCATACGAAGATAGACCCGTAACATCACCATAACATTTCCATTTTATCCGAAAATTGTCCCCTTAGTTTTCATACCAGAATTGTAGGCGATAGTTTGTCCCCACAAGAGTTTCGTTCATTACGTTGGCGTCGTCCTCTGTCGCGTCGTGCGGATCGAAGAATGAAGTTCGCGGATTAGAAGCAGATCTTGTCATTGTTATTACGAGATCACAACAACAACAACAACAACTGCAACAAGACGATGTTGGAACGCTAAACGTGTCTCTGTTGTCGGAGCAATGTGCGTTCGATGCATTGACCTTTGGGTGCGCACAACATGCTCTATTGTACTCATCCTGACATCGCAACTAAACACAGTCGCATGACGCAAAACGACAATTTGATAGGGATTCACCGATAAACGATTTTTGATAGTAATAGGTATTTATAGAGATTAATGAGGTACGTTTTTAGAGCGAAAACATATTTTGCAGCAATTAGAACTAAGAGTTCTGTAATCTATTGCGATTATACTTCTCCTGAACTACGTTACCATTCAGAATGCGATCCAGTGTCAGTCCTGTCCTATTTTTTATCAGAAGGCAGTGCAGTGCTGCTTTAGCACTAACCAGTTTTTAAGACAACAACAGCAATTTTAATGATTTATTATGTCCAAGTAACTAAGAGTTCTAAAATCTAGTTCAATGATACTTCTCCTGAATTACTTTACTACTCAGAAGACAACCCAGTGTCCGTCCTATCCTATTTTTTATCAGAAGGCAATGCGATGGTACTACAGCACTCACCAGCTTAGGACAAAGACAAAATACAGCAAGTTAATATTTATTGCAAGTTTATATTTCTTCCTAATATTGTTGTATTTATTTGTCCCCGTCTAAGATTACGAAAAGCGGTATTCTATTTCAAATAAATTATCTACGCTAGTTTGTTTATTCATCAGACGGCTGAAGCTTTCTTTGTTTGTTGTGCAGACAGCTGCTTTCCTATACTTGGTATTAGCCGGAAAGATATAACTTTTGGATTGTGTTTTTTAATCAAAGATGTCCCCACACATGCAGGTGTAAACCTAGTCTTATCATTTAATGTGTTACTAATATATTTTATATATATTATAACAGCAATACTATAAGTTTGTTATCGTAACGTGGCATTTTAGCCCTACGGTTTTTCTATCTAAATTTTAAGAATTTATTATTAGAAATATTCTAATACCGACGGTTCTTGTTGGAAGCTGCAATCCAAAGAAAGACTATTTTTACTTGTAAACATATTGCTATTCATATTTTCTGGTAAAAGCCGTTATTGCTACTTGGCATCAGACTGTCTGCAGCAGGTATCTATTCTGGAAATTTAGCTCATAGTTCTGACCACAAAACCATAGAGAAGCCCAATTAATAATAGACTCGATCCTTCTTACTTTTAGTTTCTCTGTTTTAAATATAGAGATATAGAGATAGTCGTTAAAATTTTATGAAAGGGTCCAGTTAATATTTGAAAAAAATAGGTATGTATTTAAGGTAGTGGGTTCGTAGCGCTCTGGTAAGCGCCTGGCTATGTAAACATGAAATTTCAGGTTCAAACCTGGATATCAAGTAGTGGTTACATCCATTCCACTTTACATAAAATGTGTGACCAAGTGTAAATAGTTTTTCTCAGCATTGCTGCAGACATTATAAATAATATCATGTGTATTATCATAATCATAGGGTGTTCCATGGTTAAACGCACTACATCGTGTAGACAAGGTAGCGAGTCCCGCGTTGGATAACTGGATATCATGCAGTATTGATATTATTTTTTCACTTGAACATAAAGATAAAAAATATGTTTTCAATTGAAAATAGACCATTTTTGGCACTACGATGTGAAATGGCAACGGGAAATATCTCACACTATTCTTCCCTGGATTTATTTGGAGTTTAACTCGGCTCATAGACCTGCCCTAGGGCAGTATAACCCATTATTTATTATCATCAGCACTAGAAATTTTATTTCAATGAAAATAGTATCTATGATGGCCTCTGCACAGGAATAGGTACATATAAGCAAACTGTATATTATATTTTGTATATTATATATTTGTGAACTTCGTAGACAAAATATGTGTATAGTAAAAATGTTAGTATATTAAACAATAATTGGCTTCTAAAAATAAATAAATATAAAATATAGACCATTGGGTTGGTTCAAGAAAAAACAAGTAATCAAGAAGTATCAGAACAAAAGGCTTGTAGGATTCACAAAGTTTTGCTTGCTGTTTCAAAAATGACAAAAAGTATTTACGGTTTTGATTGGTGATTTTATCTAAATATGTATAACTAAATAAATATTATGTATTAGAATGCGTAGAGTTTCAGTGATATAATTCTGTTATCAAATTTTTATGATTTATTACAAGACATGTCACATATGTCGAATTGATAACATTACCGAAAAACTAAATTTACAAATTGTAAGGTCAGCGGCATTAACACAAAATTATCAGTGTCTGTGTTACTCAAGATGTATAAACAATCGTACCTGTCGCAAGTTTAAAGACGATATTAGCACTTAAAGTCTCAGTAATCAGTGCTAATTTTTTTTAATAGCAGTAATTCTGATACTAATTTTGACAAGATTGTGCGTAGTGCTCATAGGAGAGGTTACAAAATGTGTTCATTATTACTATATACTCGGGTCCGATGTTTATAGATGCGATTAGCACGTGTATTATACAATATTTTTCATTGTAGTTATTTTGCGGAAGAGCGTTTTTAATATTGATATAAGACGGAGTCATCGTCGATACGTTGATTTTACTTTGCGATTCGTACGAGGTAATAATGACGCGTACTCGCCGACCAGATCTCATCTAAAAATAGCCAGAGTCTGCAGATAAAGATGCCATTTCATTTTTATTAGAGGTTTCGTTTTTTCTTTCCGTTTGCGGAAGCATTAAGCCTGTCATAAGACAATAAAGTATTTATTTTTGTATGAATGAAAAAGCATCGCCTCATGGCCAACGCATATCATCATACCTAACTGACACCAGGGTGATTGTTAATTATAAATTAGGTTTTACATCGTTTACCGCACTCACAAAATTGACATCAATTCAATTATAATCAATCCAGAAAACAAATGCAATAGGTTTTTTGAAATATTGTTTTAATACGATTCAAAAATGTTGAAATTTTTACTACTTGTTCAGTAATGCTCAACTTTGTTTTCTGATGTTTGGACTGAGATTGCAAATATATTAGAATATTCAGGCTAGAGCCATGTCTTATACAAAATTGTAGAGATAAAAAATTTTACCTTTAAATTTTTAGTTAGCTTTAGTACGCTTCAAAAATTTTGTAGTCGAAGTTTCTTTTTTCTTCAGTAAAATTTAAGTCCTTTTTCTGGTTTCGATCAAGTTCTGCAAATAATATATATAGCATTTTATAAGTTACGTATTTTTCAAAATCATGGTAATCCAAAAAGAAATGCTACAAATTAATCTTGGGTTTTATTATAAAAATCCATAAAGTGCCTTGTACTTTGTGATTATGGTTTTTCATTTGAGGCTTAAATTTTGTAATTGAAATATTTAATCCTTTTAGTTCCATGTTCATTCTGCTGCTCACAGTTAAGATGACAAAGAAGATATAAATCTTTGCAATACAGATTTTTTTGACTTCTCTCTGAGTAAACTGATGTTGAAATATTGTTTCCAATGAAATTTTAACCATAAATTGTTGCATTTGTATTTTTGAGTTATTTTTTTAATGAAAAATCTGCTTAGGGGTAAAAGAAAATCAAATGCATTATTAATAATATTAGAATTTGTGGAGTTTCTATTTTAGAAATCCAAAACTCCTAAACACACGAGAGTATGTTTGTAGAGTTGTTGATTTGGTTTACAAGATGCATTGCAATGACTGCGACTGTTGCTATATTGGAGAGAGATCCCAATATATCTATAAAAGAATGAATCTATATAATTTCAACAAACCTAAACAATTTAAAACCATGTTTTCTGAACATTTCTTTCTACAGTCATACTTTTATACGATTCGTGCGACTACTCTTTATAAAGAAAAATGTTGATCTTAGAAAATATGCAGAATCTATTTTCATTTTTAACATTTATTTTCCAGTGTAAATAAACGTAGTTTTTATTTTCTTTACTTTCCCGTGTATATTTGTACGTGGTATTTTTTTCACTTGAATTTGTTTTTGTTTTTTGAAACTGTACAACTTCACAATAATTTTAATTTATTATGACGCATTGGCTGTTATAATTAAAAGAAATTAAATACTATAATATAAATAAATAAATAAAATTTATATATTTATCTCATGAAAATTTCTACTTGGTAGCTATCAAAAATTCTGTCTTTTCTTCACCGCACCTTCATTCACAATTGCATTCATTAACATCTTTTATCTAACAAAATCCACATTCTAAATATTCTTTTTCGGACAATTACTTCTACAAACACTATACAATAATCAATCTGTTATTGTTCTGATAATCGATTCCTTTGTTTCGATCGGCATAATCAATTCTTCGACAATATTATAATATAATCGGTTATTATCACAACATTGTAACACATCAAACAATGGGCTCGTGATGTCGTATAATGGATTGAATAGAAATGAAAATGCACTCACGATGAAAAGAGCCGATGAGAAATTTATGCTTTCGCTTTTCTTGTCTCGAATAAAAGCTTTTATGTAATGTGTGGTTACGAAGATAATCGTGTTAAAATTTTCTGTCACCGGGGTTTAGAAATTTGAAAATTAAATTTTTCAGAGAATGTCATCAGACTGTAGAGTACTGAGAAAAATTATTGTATCTTGTATACTGTGTTGAGCTTTGACCAACATTTCTTTGGCAATATCAGTTATCTTCTTATTAGTCTCCGACAAAGTATTATTAAAACGCAATATTCATGTTAAGGAATGATATGAAAACTTTATATATCATTGGATTAACATCCAATGTCCTAAAATAAATTATAAATTTATTTAAAATTATACAGCTTCAAGAACCAAATACGTCTCCTTATTCAGCTAATAGTACAATACAAAAGTAAGTACCTACAGCAATATGATAATACTCAATAATCAAGTATCTCGGAAAAAAACATACTAAACAAATAATTTTAAAACAAATTAAAATTTAAACTAAACTTTATTAAATTTTTGGTTAGAGAAGCACGTGAGGATACAATAACCATTATGTCAACATAAAGTATTGTAGGAATTAAGTAAACAGATTAGCCTTAAAGAAATGTATATAGTTTTGATAACCATTGGAACAAAAAAAAATTGTTTACACTGGTAGAATGTAAAAAAAGTCGATAGGTATGTAAATCTTCTATCGCCAATATTTTTGTCTTTATAAAAAATGATCCAATGACCAGTATTAAAAATGTGCTTAAAAAAGAATTGTGTTCAGAAAACATGGTTTTAAATTCTTTAGGGTTGTTTGAATTGAAAATGTGTTGATTTATGCTTTTAGAAATATGTTGGTAAATTTTCCCCAATATAGCAACAATCACAATCAATGCAATCCATTTTGTAAACTGAATCAACAACTCTTCAATAAATTTTATAAAATATTCCAGGCATTCAAAAGTCAAAATTAATGTAATTATTCTTAACATTCGAATTGTATTAATATTTCGATGCTGATATAGCTCCTTATTATCTATTCAGAGAATGAATTGATGTGACAGCTATTTACTACAGTTAATTATTTTGACATTTAGTTTCATTAATTTGTTTGTTGGCAAAACTAAAATGAGTTTTAAATTGTTTTGTTTGAGAAGTTTTAATTGTCTTGCATTTCAGATATACAAATAGCGACATAGGCCTTCTTTGCATATACTATTAATCCTTATGTCGGAAGTGTGTTCATATGCCTTTAGTAGAAAATATATATATATATATATATATATATATATATATATATTCTAACATATAGTCATTGAGTAATTATCATGTGTCACCATGTCATACGTGAATGCGAATACTATTAATGAATTGCAAATTCCTAGATAGAGATGTCTGAAATATGTTCGTATGTACATCTATATCTACATACTTATTTAAACTCGAACTTCTAAAATATTTAACGATCTTATTAATAAAATATTTTCACGATCCAAAACCAAAAATCGTATAAGAAATTTCATACTAACAACACTTGCTGCATTTGATTTTTTTATAAATTTATCTCTAAATTGACATTTACCTGCAAACATTTCCTGCTGAATTACAACAGTAAGCTCTCACCTGTTGCGTCATGTATTGCTGATACTTAATTGAATAATGTTTGTCATAATATGAGGTGATTTTTACGTTTCATTCAGACTTCATTTAACAGATTCTTATTGTGTGTGTGAAACAGCATATCATGATTCATTTAGTTGTTTGAATGATTATTTTATTACACACACACACACACACATATATATATATATATATATATATATATATATATATATAAATTATTCATTAGTGTAATTTCCTGATTTGTTGAAAGAAAAATTCTAGCGAAGCCTTTCATGAATCCTGAAAATGTATGATGGATATACTTTAATTCAAAATTCTTTAACTAATTGCAGATTTCTAATGCATTTTTAGTTCTATATCTCGTATTTCTATTAATTTCTAGTAGTAATTTTATGCTAGTCGCTACTTAAGAGTTGTTGATTCAGTTTACAAGATGGATTGCAATGATTGTGATTGTTGCTATATAGGGCAAAGTTCCCAATATATTTTACAATTTACAAAATTTTCTTTAGGCGAGACTAGGGTGTAAATCCGTACAAATGCAACGGAAGTGCGTTACGGCAGATAAGGGGCAAATTAGGCAAACAGATATTACAGCTGTTCAAAGAATGAGATTATATCGCCAGCGAAAAAGTAAAAAAAATACCATCAGTCGATGAATGTATGTTAATTTTAAATACATGAAGTTCTTCAAACACAATTATTACATGATGAGCGAAGTTGCGAAAACAATATTTGTTTACGCATTGTTTAACTGTGTGAACGAATATTATAGAAGTTATTAATCGGCAATTACTTTATTTCTCTAATGAAGGTTCATGACAATAACAATGACAAACCGAGCATGTCATATTTGAAGTATGACTTTAATTACATTATTGTTTTAAACATTATACAAATTTTAATGCTATTATAAATATATGATTTATAATTATATGTGTATAATGTTGACATTAATAAATGTGTGCATCATAGGTGTTACCATATAACTAATAAAACATGATTCAAAATTGTTATATGATGTATTTATTTTTACTTAAATGCCATCTTGTACATCAGTAAATAAATTTACTTCAATCGCGTGTGAACCTTACACGCACTCTTTTTTTGTTGGTATTTACATATTTACGACTTTCGTTGCAAATCTACCAAAATCCATATGCTCTTGAGGTCTTTTTATGGAACATTGTTAATTAAATTCTAAGTGATATAGTTTCGAATCTAAATCATTAAACAAAACTAACTTAATTAAATTGGTTAGGTGACAACTCAGTATACATATAAATCATTACTCAAGAACCAATAAATTTAGTCAGCAATCTTAATTTCGAATGCTGCTTTGAACAATTAACGGTACTTTCAATTCGACATACCATATGGTCGGGTGCTGACTGAAATAACGACAATTTGAATAATAATTAATAATTATAGATGTATGAATGTATTCTTGGGTTTCCTCTTTCTGACGTTATGACTTCCTTACAAGTTCCGATTCTCTGGATTTCTACGTGACGGAATTTGTTTCGATACTTCTAAATCGAGGAAGAATATATAAAAGAAAAATTTCGCACTCCAGAAGTATCATTTTTCCTTCTCTCAAAAGATTATTCCTTAATGAAATATTATTTCATATGTCAAGACGGTTCGTTGACCGACCGTCAGATAATTTTGGTCCATTCTATTCATTCGAGATTACGCCAATGTCAAATGTTTGTGTAGTTTTTTATAGTAGACGCGTTTATTTGTGTGTGCGATCTAAGTACACATTCTTTGAGATGTTCAAGTTGGAAGAGATATAAAAAATACGCGTTATAATGTAATAAACGTGTGCCGTAGGTGTTATCTTATGGTGGTTTATTTAGACAGTTGTAGCAAAAATTAGGAGAAATGTGGCTAATAACGTTAGTGACACGACTTATGATGAAATGAATGACGTATTAAGTTACACATACATGTAGGGGAGCTAGGAGCTTATAGTAACAGGTGTAAGTAAGTAACAGGCGTTTTTCAGCAGGATATTTTTTATTATATTTTTGGCTTCTAAATTATAACTAGCCACTTATAGCGTAATATAAATCATTTTTACTCAAAATTATATATAAATATATCCTTGTAAAATAAGTACACCTAAACTTTCCTACACATAATTCTCTTAATTTAAGTTTACACTCTGATATGAAATTAATTAAATATTTATATATATCTCAACAGGATCTTAAAAGAATTTCAGATATTTTTATCCTTGATTGGACATGCAAACTGTATCCTGTATGCAAGCTACTGTCCCACCTATTGAGCTAGAATTATCAAACTTGCAAAAAATATAATCTTGCCCAAATAAAATAGTCATTAATTATTTCGATTGATACAAATCTTTCATGTGCACATGAGGCAGACAGACCGAAGCCGAGTCAATTAAGAACGTGACGTCGTCGTCCTCTAGAAGTGACTTCTATTCCAGCTACTGATTTATTCAAGTGCTTCGATGACCGTAAGTGACAACCATCCGATGTTGTTTGTCCACAATTAGACAACTCTCGCGAAGTAGAGACCGAAATGGTACTTCGCAATAGATTGATTTGGTGACAATAATTCTGTTTGTCTTTGTTGTAAGTGGCCTACAGCCGCTCACAAGGTCGACACTTTAATAGATTTATGTAGATATTTGCATAAGTGTGAAATATAAACATAAAAGCACAAGCTAAGTAGTAATTTGTTGAAAAATGTTAATGTCTTTTAAAACAATATCTAATGATATGTTTTGTTGACTTACTTCTCATGAGGTGTACGATTGTACTTTGCAAGCATTAGTATACTCTTCTTAAAGCATTCTTGTGGAATTTAAAATTATTCAATATATAATTGTCCGTTACATGGGTGAAGTGTCTGCCTCATGTTCTCAAGAAAGATTTATTTCTCATCGAAATAAAGTGACTATTTTTTTGGTGAGATTAAAGTTGCACAATTTTAATGACGAGAGACGTCTTATAATATCAAGCAGTAGTGACACAAGTTAATTGACTCTGCTTCAATGTTTTTGCCTTATGTGCACATGGAAGATTTATCGGTTTGCGATTACATTTTTGCAATTTTATAGCTGTAACTCAATAGTATTAAGAGTTTTGATCTGGCAACCTCGAGGGTTCTGGTCGATTTTCTTTTCGGACAACCTTATATCATGTGGCATCAGGTGACTCTAATTTGATGTGTCTCCTTCATGTTCTCAAGGAAGTTTTGTATTTATCCAAATAAAATGACTAATTTTATATGGGCAGGATTACAGTTTTGCAATTTTAATAAACACTTTTGATTTCTGCCTCAGACAACTTGATATCAGTTAATTGACCATGCTTCGATATCAAGATGAATATCACATCTTTACCTAAAAATATCTACGTTTTGAGTTCATGTGAAACTGCTTTTCGGGACTATGCTGGCTAACTTTATATTAGGGCTATCACATTTTTGCAAGTTTATTAATAATCTCAGTCGTAAGAGCTTGCTCTTACAAGGACAAGGTCTGGTCCATTTATCGCCCTGGCCAACCTTATCAAACGTAGTGATATCAGCTCCGAATATGATTAAGTAATAATAACCTTTCAAAGTTTTGCTGTATTATCATAGATAGGACTATTTGCATTGCCTTCAGAAGCAAGTCAGATATTTATCTCGATTAGTGAAGAAAATAGTCGTGTTCATAAAAATAATACACTTTGAATAAGCAATACACAAGACTTATATATTGTTGTGTATGTGTGAATAATTATAATAGAAAACTGATTGACGAGAGCAAAAACCTATTCAAAAGCATTAGCATATTTTTTTATTAATCAGTAATAATAAATATTATTTCGGGCTCTTGTTAAGCATTAAATTATCTCCAATACATTTTTAATAGCTCTGAATTTTATTAGTTTTCTTATAATTCTTGTCATTTTATTATCAATCAATATTCAATTCATTTTGCAGTAAATATTTATCAAACCACAAAGATGATTTTATGGGTAAAAATTCTTCAATAAAAAATTCAATTATCAATCGTTTTATTGCCCGAATAAATATGATCGAAGTTTATTTTATTACTTTATTTTCATTATAGCAAGATAAATATTATAATATTCATTATTTTTATAGTGTATATTTATTTTATATATTTATATCTCCGGTAACGTACAATGGTGCGATGACACCGACGTTTTGTTAGAAAGAATCGAGTGACATCACAGATTTATGTTTGAGGTCATTTAGCCTCAAAGAATTTCCTAGATTACATAATTGAATTATGTTACGTGTATCTGTTTCATGTTATTTCAAATAAATACTATTAACTTTCCGTAGGGTAAGTTATAGTAATCTCCCAAAAATCGAAAATGAAATTTTTTGCATATCTTTAAGTTTCAGGGGTTTCTGAGAACCTTTTCGCATACCTTGGAAAAAATGGATGTGTGTGTATGTGTGGATACAATTTTTCGTCGACGATCTCGGGTGTACGGAACTGATTTGAATGATTCCAAAAAAATCGATTCTTATTGATAAGGAGACGTGATGATTAGTTTTTGTCAAAAGTTGGTCCAGCTGTTTCGGAGATATGAAGCAAAGAGTGCAGGAAATAGAAATCGAGTTTTTGAGAGAACGGAGCATCCGATTTCAATGATTCAAAGAACATTCAATTTACAATGATGGGGAGAAGTGGTGATTAGTTTTTGGCAATGGCAGGTCCTGTCGTTTCGGAGATACGAAGCAAAGAGTGAAGAAAATAGATATAAAGTTTTTGAGAGAATGCACCATCCGATTTGAATGATCCAAAAAACATGATGGAAAGAAGTGGTGATTAGTTTCAGCAAAGGCAGGTCCAGCCGTTTTGGAGAGACGGAGCTAAATGTGCAAAAAATGGCAGTTTTTGGGAGCACTAAGCGCCCGTTTTGAATTATTCAAATTTAATTTTAAGGTATATAAGTGAGCTTTAGAATTTTAGCCAGCTAAAGTGATGTGATTAATGCCGGGTAAGGACCAGTTTAACTTGGAAACCAAGTACTGGACTTGAGATAAATTATTAGGAAATATTTTTCAAATTCTTTGACTATGTTTGACTTATCATTTAGCCATTTCTACTGGGAACCTTCCTGATATTTATCTAACACTTATAATTGTATACACACGCGAAATCTTACCTTAGCAAGTGGTCAGTGTCTTCACTCCGATATGCGAGACTCCCGTGTCAGAATATATGACGTAAGCATTTGCATATTAGACAAACAATACGCGTCGACGAGTCTGCGTTGGACAGATTCATAACCACAAAAATAATTTGAATGGAAGAAATATTATGTTAGAAGAATATTAAACACTGGTAAAAAATATATGAAATTTAAGTTGATTCGTTCTTTCGAACACCTGAACTGACTTAAGAAAATTAAACATGCACTTTTTGTCTTAACACTGTTGCGCACGCATATGTTGCGTGAGACCGTTTTCAATAACAACGCACCAAACGTAATAGGTGGATTCGCATTCATTGAACTTTAGTGTAATATTTTTAATAAAATAAAATGTTTAAATTGAAATAGAAATGGTTTATCTAATATTAAACGAATAAGAAAGTTTAGCACACAAGTTCAGGAATTGTGTTTGTTAAGTGTGAAAATATATTAAATTAATGCTTAGAAAATTGTGTTTGAATTTAATTTTGATTCCTATTGATAGTAAGATGTGCTGATTAGTTTTTCGCAAAGGCAGGCCCAGCCGTTTCGGAGATACGGAGCAAAGAGTACTGAAAATAGAAATCGAGTTTTTGTGAGATCGGAGGATCTGATTTCATGATCCAAAAAACATTCAGTTTGTAATGATGAGGAGAAGTGGTTATTAGTTTTGGGCAAAGACAAGTTCCAGTCGTTTCGGAAATACGGAGCTAAATGTGCAAGAAATTGCAGTTTTTAAGGGAACTAAAGAT
>NW_020538040.1:177190340-177215685 GCF_003426905.1 Ctenocephalides felis | reverse complement strand
CTCCTACAAAGGCTGAGAAGCATTTAAGCTCTCTTAAAAGGCTGAGGAGGAGCTGTTTATGGTGATATAGAATCATAAAATATTATGTTGGCAACTAAGTAAGTGCGCTTTTTAGCTTAGCTTTAACAAAAATTAAATTTTAAATAAAGCTTTAAGATTTTTTTGAAAACTGAAGAAATTAGATGTTTGAAAATTTTGAAATTTTTGAAAGATATTGATTTTTTTTTTTAATTGAAATTTCTGAAAATTTATTAAGTTTCCATAGGGAAATTTTTGCATTTCTCGACGTTTCAAAAGTTTCTGATATTTTGGCATACCTTAGAAAATGGATGCATGTGTGTGTGTGTGTGTGTGCGTGTGTGTGTTTCGGATACAAATTTTCGTCGAAGATTTCGAGAACACCGATCAACCGATTTAAATAATTTAAAAAACATTCGATTCGTACTGATAAGGAGACGTGCTGATTAGTTTTTGGCGATGGCAGGTCTAGCCGTTCCGAAGATACGCGGCAAAAAGTGCCAAAAATGTTAACACGGTTTTAAGAGAACGGAGATTCCGATTTTAAAAATTCAAAAAACATTTTACTTGTATTGACAATATGAAGAATTGATCAAATTTTTATGAAGGCAAGTCTAGCGGTTTCGGAGATCTAATGAAAAAAGTAAAACAAAAAGCCATTTGGCGGTCAAAAATGATCATTAGACATATGCACATCAAATTATCAGATATTTTATAGAGATTTTTACAATAAGTATGAATTTTGTTTACATTCCTATCGTATAGTTCCGTACCAATGTTTATCCGTTAGACGGCGACGAGGCGCTTACGCGCTTGACATTTCGTCTCTATGCAGTTAAAGCAGTACGATTGCTTTGAAAAAAAGTTCAGAATTTCCAAACTATGCCAAAATAAAGACAACTTTTTTTTCAAACAATTTTTTTTTTTTTAATTTTGTTTTAAACAATTTTTTTTTAAACAATTTTTTTTTGTTTCTCAAAAATCTAATTTTTCGAAGTAAATTTTTTTCATAAATGTTAATCGTTTTTAAAAAAATAATAATTTTTGGTACGGGAAGTTCCAGCAATTTGCCTTAAGGCACTATGCTTTAATTGATTTAAGACAGTATTTCATTACAGCTAGTTAAAATATAATTTTAAACATCAAAAGGAGGGTCAACCTTGCTTCTATGGTATTTTTGTGAACGAATTCTCGTTTATAGATCCTTCGATCATCTTATATCAGTTTCGCCTTCCATGTTACGAGTTTTTATAGGTTTCCCAAGAAGCTCCAGACCCGCATATATCGAAACCGAACATCGTATATATAGTCAAAATTCGTTCAGTATTTACGAGCGCGAGATAAAACAATTCGCTTTGCAGTTGAATTTGATAAAGGTGCCATGAGAAATGCGTCTTGGCTAGGGTTTTGTTCTCGGCTAGATCATGTGTTTAGGTGCCATGTAAAGGGCGTCTTGGCTAGGTCATGTGTTTTGTGTGTCCGCAATTTTTTGTCCACGTTTTCGGGCGCGCGGATTAACCGATTTGAATGGTTCAAAAAAAAAAGATTCGATTCCTATTGATAAGGAGATGTGTTGCTTAGTTTTTGGCAAGAACATGCTTGTGTTGACGAAAAGATTCCTTTTGGGATTTTGATTTTTATTTCAAAATTTAAATGTTTTTTTTTTGTATATCGAAAATGATTCGGATTTCAATTTTAATTCTAGCTAAGTTTTAAAGCTTACTTATATACTTTAAATAAATAATTTTAACTTTACGATTCAGTTTATATAATTGTTACAGTATTTATAATAATCTATTTAAAACATTTAATATTTCTGGAATATTTTGTTGCCGTACGGGAATTTCCAGCAATTTGCCTTAAGGCACGATGCCATACACCACTAATTTTTTTTAAAAGGAATCGCTCTGCTTTAGCTTAGCAGAGACGAAATATCGAAGCGCGTAAGCGGCGTGTCGCAGTTTAGCGGATGAACATTGATACGGAACCATAGATATGTAAACAAAATTTGTACATATTATTAAAATCTCTATGAAATAACTGATGATCTGATGTGCTATTGATTCTCTAGATAATCCCTATGGAAAGTTAAATATAAAAATAATGTTAATAATTATTGTTGATTTATAATATTTTGCTTTATTATATATTTTCCAACTATTACATTTGCAAATCGACTTCTTCTCTACAGACAGTTCATGCCTAAATTACATATCAAGTTGTTTCAAGACGGATGATTGTTACAGCAATTGCTATCATTATGGGTTTGCATTGAAATTTGCTTATTAACATATATAACCGAGTACATAATAATACTTATTTGAGAATTTTATAATATGCAGTACTTAGTTAACTGATTCGAAATTAGGCAGGTTATCGACTTGGTAAGTGGAACAATTGCATTTTGCTTGAAATTCAAATTGTGTTTTGGCGGATGCAAATTATATTTGTGGTGAACGAAAGTGGAAAAATTTGAAAATAACTGGGCTGTATTGTGTGTTCAATATTAAATGTATTTATATATTTTTATTTTTTTCAGCTCGGAAAGATATTGTATGGGTATTCGATAACTGCAGGATCTATTAATGTGAGGTATCATGTTTCTTAGAAAATGTATTAATTAAAATGCGTTGCTCGTGGCTTGAATATCATAATTAATGCATAGACGTAATTATGCATTTACACAATAATAAACATACATATTAAAATTTTTACATATATGAAATTCTATCCACTCTGCTAGACGAAAAAGATCTCTGCATTCATGATCATATCTTTTCGAGTTGCCGAGTTTTTATTTCTCCCAAGAAAAAAACGACCATAAAACGTTTTCAATTTCAAAACTGCGTCGCGTCCTAGCGAGTTTTTGCGGGAATAATTTTTGTATGGCATTCGAATATTTTATTTCATATTGAAACAATAAAATATGTTTGAAGGTAGAGAGGTCGTTGATATATTGAGGCTACACTGAGACAGAACACAGTTCGTGATGCATAAATCATCATTAAGCATGTAACCCACAATCAAAATGTCAAACGAAGGTCTGCCTATATAAATATATTAACAAATATACTTATATGCGATTCGCGGATCATTCTTCGAATTTTGCATATTGGGGAATTATACCATTATTGTTTGTGCATGTTTTATTTTGCATAAAACGATAAGTGTAAGCCTTGGGTTTTTATTGAGTTATTGTACGTAAATAAGTCGGTTCACGTAGAAAGATTTTGATGTCTCATTGTAATTGATATAAAACTATTCTTCCTGTAAATCGCATGTGGAACTTGCATTCATCTTAAGGTTATGATATTTTTATTTCAAGTCAGGAATGGAAACTTGTAGGAAGGAACTTTTTTGAATGACTCAAATTTTTGAATAGAAGTCACTAAGTCCGTAAGTTTTTATACATGGTATGGCTATTTTCGCTTTGAGTAAAATTTTGCATCATTTTTTTATATTTTTTATTTTTTTATAATAACCTTAATAATAAATGTCGTTTTTAGTTTTTATGATCAAGTTTTGTAGAAAGGCAATCAGCACAATAGAGAAATTATAATAATAAAACTATTGGTGCATGGCATCGTGCCTTAAGGCAAATTGCTGGAACTTTCCATACCATAATTAAATATTCGAGGAATGAAAATAATCAATATTTGTTTTAAATAATTTTAAATAGATTATATATTATAAATACATACTGTAAATCTGTGCATACTGTAAATCTGTACATACTGTAAGTGCCTATTAAATTGAGCGACGAGCGTATTCTACAAAGAACTTATGTGGATATTTAATTAATTAGTTATTTTTTTTTTTAATTTTTTTTTTGATATTGAACTTTTTTCAAAAATTTTAAAAGGAAAAAATCAATTTTATAAATATTCTCAAATTTTTGTAAGAAATTTATTTTTATTATTCCGATATTTTTTGAAATTTTTTAAAATTAAGATTTTTTTGAAAAGGATTAAAAATTTCGAAAGTTTGGATTTTGTGAAACTTAAATTTTTTTCTTAATTTTGAATTGTTGAATTAGATGAAAAAAAAATAATTTGATCCGGAACTATATATCAAATGAAAAATATATTCTAAAGCCTGAAATTGCCAGTTTTGCTTGGTCCCACTTAAGGTCATTGTTTTAAATTATATAAAAAATAATGCTTAAATTCAATTAGTAGGGAAATTAATTTAGAGAATTTTCAAAATTTTTATATATTATTTGGCGAATTCGAAAAAAAAATTAAGTTGATCCGGAACCGGTGACAGCTTTCCAGATGCCTCGCAAACTTAAAATTTATTTAATTTTTTGTTAGTATTCCATTAACAACCAATGCCAATTAGTAGAACTCTAAGTTGGTATACATAATTTTTTAATCGTTTTCCAGACTGGGAAAAAGAACGGCCTTGCTAATTCTAATTTTGCCGACGGCTACGGGTAGTCCAACTACAAAGATATATTCGGTGAAATAAAAAAAAGTAAATGAGGCGTTCCAACTATAGATAAAAAATATGTTCCCGATTAAAAATAGCCTATTTTCAGGCACTGCGATGTAAAATGGCAATGGGAAACCTTCCACACTATTCTTCTCTGAATCGCGTTAAAGTTTAATTCAGCTTAGGGAAATGGTCTAGGGCAGTACTACCTATAACTATTTTTTGTGAAAAATGTTAAAGATTTTGAAAGTATGTTGTCTACCGATTCTAATTTCGATCAACTCTTCGTCTATCGATTAAAACCGAAATCGTTTAATAAAATCGCGTCGATGTGCCCGATCGTCGTGCGTTGTGAAACGCATCCGCTCCGGGTCGGAGTTCGCGAGATAGGGCACCGCCGATGCTTTCTGTTTTATTGATCAGTATTGAATTAGATAGTAGTCTCGCATCTGTTTGCTGACTATTGACTATTGACCACAATCGATATGTCCTTCCATAACCGAGCCATCGTTACTCGAAGGTCAAATAAATACATAAAATTAAAATATACTTTCGATACTAATAGAAAGAAAGTTGTAGTTTCTCGATCTTATGCTAATTGCGAAGCTTCGTGTGTGACACACCTATGCTATTAATTATTAATAGGCGCGTGGTTAATGAGAGTTACTTAGTATTGGTAAGAACAACTTTATTATCTCAATTGAATTATGAAGTAATGTGCAACATACGTCTTATATTTCTCCATGCTACGTATGAATTTTATTAGATATTTGTTTTTTTGTTTTTTTTTTTTTCATTTGCTTTAAAAAATTACCATCTGTCGTTCTGAAGAGAAAACAACATTCAGTAATTTTGGGGGATAATTATAATAGGGAAGAAGGTCGAAAGGTCACTCAGTGGTAATCCGTTTCGTTGTTGATTGTTTGAAGCTTATATAACAGTAGTACTGTTGCAGAAATTTAAAATAACTCGCAAAAATAAATGTAATATTATAAAATAGTGTACAGAGCATAATAGAATTTTATTAGAGTTATTTCATTTTTCGCTCACCGCTACCACTATAAAAAGGAATAATGTGGTTGGTAGGAGTTGATGTTGTAGCTGTAGATGTTGAAGTTGAAATCATATACTAAATATAATTTATTGACTGATTTGAGGTATCGTGGAGTGTCTGACCTTGCAACTGAAGATTTTTTCAATGATAGCCACCACAAATAAATAATTTTCTTACCCTTAGTCGTCTATCATTCTCATTACCACTATTCAACCATTTGTTTAGACATTTTTTCCATGTATTTTTCGTTCCAAACTTCTGCTTCCGTGCTTCCCGATCCTGTGCTTCGGCTTTCAGTTCCCTGTATTTTCTCTTCTCGCGTAAGTCGTCAATCTTCTGCATTCTTCTTCCCATTACTTTCTGCCCTTCTATTTTACCTTCTGTAAAATGTGTAATAAGCACTCTTTTTGCAGAACGGTTCCGATCCACTTTCCTTTACTTTTCAGGAATTGTGCTCGGTAGAGCCTTCACTTTACCCATACTTTTCAGGACTTCTTCATACGTTATCTTGTCTGTCCACTTATACGGTATTCTGATTGAATAGTAAAAAAAAGGTTTCCTCAAAAATAAATCTACTTACCACTATCCACTTTATCTCCTCCATTTGCTTCATATGGTATCATACTGCTGGATATCGAGCTGGCCAACATAAGAATTCAACCTGGGACTAGGTTGTGTTTGCCCACGTTCTTCATAATACATCATCTCGGCGAGCTCATATAATTTAGAATTGAACTTGAATATTTTTAAAATGAACTTCATTGAATCCTGTCTATCCAATGGTGTTTTAATTCATCACGTAGATTCGTAGATAGCTTTAAAAGCCCTTTAAATCTCTGACATCGTACTTCATAAGTCTCGGTTCCGTGCCAGTGTCACGGCCGGGTCAGCGCTGACTCCCGCGACACGTGCGAACATTAATTAGATTGCCGATACAAACACGATTGTATTGACCGAGAAATTAGTAAGAAAAAACATTCTCTCTCGGCAAACACCGATGAAAAATACTGCTACCAAAACACCTGCTCTCCGGTTTTTTAAGAAGAGCCATTCATTTGTCATTAATCAGAGTTAATGTATTTTTTTTTCGCTTTTATATTGCACGCATCATTTTGTATGGAGGTATTTCTGCGGTGAACGTGATTGATGTATTGATTTTATATTTGCATTAAAAAATCTTTGAGTGAGTGATGGTTGTATAACCAATATGCGTAAATTAGATCATCGCAAATTTGAGATTATGATCTCAGGCCTGAGTTTTATAACTAATTCATGGAAATAATAATACATTAGATAAAGTTTTTTATTGATGTTATAAATAGCAATCAAAATAATCAAAAATCAATAATAACATAACAAATAAGCTATAACAAAAAAAATGTGTATAGGTACCCCAGTGAGCGACATTCTAATTATACCCATAGGCCAACTATTTTTATGAGTGTTTTAATAAGTAGTATATTAAGAATTGGTCCTAGTAACTTATTTAATTTGTTGAATGATTCTCAAATAAGGTACGGTTTTGCCAGAGTACTGCAGTGACAGTTGTCGTAACAGCTAGACTATACTGATTTTGAGATAGGGTCCAAAGGGGAAAAGCTCCTCGGTCCTTCGTCCACACGATTGTAACACTCGCCCTTTTCTTGTATGATTTGATTCTATGACTTATCTATCGTATTTAATGACATTTTTCTGTATTTTCTCGTTCATATTACCATTTAATTAACTTCTTTCCCAGCAATCTGATAAATTAATAAAATTATTGCTGATAAAAAAATGTGGCACAGCCGTACGCAGTCTCCCCTACTGCTTTTGGGTTTAAAAACAATATCTATAATAATTACTCCAGTGAGTGATTTTCTGATTAAGAACGAGGCAATTGAGCATTGAGAACTGGTCTTAGTAACTTATTTGGATGATCCTCATTTAGTACAGCTTCCGTCTTTAATTACTTCATCTACATAGAATATTTTCAAGTCATTATGGATTGTAAAATTGAAGAGGTCTGTAATATTTTTTATAATCTTTGATTGTATTCTTTGCTTTCTTACACTTTCGTGATCGGGAAATTTACTAAAAATTTATCTCGTGTCATCAGATATTATTTCGTTACAGGATGTGGAAGTAAACCAATAAAATTGAATTGTAATAAATTTTATTTTTTATAATTAGTATTTTAGCATGAGTTAACTTGTGACCGGTCATCAAAGTGTTAATAGTATTGGACTTCGGGCAACCCCTTATCTCAATGCTCTAAGTCAATATCATTTATACATCAAAACTTTGTGCTTATTTTCTATACAATATTTATATTTATTTTTCTGAACAACTTTTGTGTAATTATATAGATCAGAGATGAATGAATTAGCTCGAAGAAAGACCAAGTACTTAGCGATCGCATCTGTTGTGAGTTGTTCTTATTATCGTCTTCGTACCACACACCGGTCAGATACTAGGAGTCATATATAGGGCCGAAGTGACTCATCGAATAAATATTAAAAAAAAACTAAAACCTTATGTCTTAATTACATTACACAAACTACACATAAAATATATTATTTTATATAATAATATTAGTTCAGTTAGTTTAAGAAAAATATATAAGTTTAACTGATGGTGTTAAATCTTATTAGACTCGTATTGAGCTAGTTTTATATTAAAGTTTAAAATATTTTTTTTAAAAAATAACTTTTTTCCTGTTGTGTAAAAATTAATATATGTACTTCAATTGTAATATTGAAATTCAATGGAAATGTTGAATAGATGTAAAGATGATAAGTTTGTAATATGTAAAGTCGATAGAATACAATATACAAAGTTAGCACAGGATATTATTTTCCACCGGCGGCATCCGAGTGGAAAGGGTTAAAATTTTAAAAAAGATAAGCGAGTATAACAAAAAATAATTTAAAAAAAACTTCATTTTACCCATAATATGGTTTGTCGATTAGATTTTTTAAAATTGACTCTGGGATCATTTATATTTCTTTCCGAACCCTCTTTCGTACCTTATCTTGTCCACAATGACTTGCGAAGTTGTTCTGGTTACTATTACCGAGAATGTACTACTAACTACTTACAGACGTTCTTATAACAAAAACTAACAATTGGTTAACACGGATCGCTCTCTTCAGTTGCCGAGCATCAGGCCAAAGGCAGCGTGAGAAGGCGCGGATGATGATTCTCGGAAAGGCTGCTATTATATAACAGACAGTGTGTGTGCACTCGATCTTTTGTACTTCTGTTTGTCAAAGGATACTTGTAAAAAATTCTGGATTGTGGTTCAATTTGGAGATTGTTTGTTTTTGTCACTGCGACAAAATCTCTAATATGGACTCATTATACGCTACTCAACCATTACATGTCTGAGCAAATATTGCCGACGACAATCGCGGACTCTCCCGATTGATTAAATGTCATATGTCATATGTTTTATTTTAATATTATAATGGCTATTGTGATGGCTGCTAATTTTGTAAAAAAATGAAATTAATAATATTTAATAATATTAATTTAATTCAAATATTATTTGTGATATATTATAAGGGCTATGTTAGGCACGTGACATATGACATATGGCATTGGGAGATCCGCGATTGTCGTCGGCAATGTATGCTCAGACATGTGACATCACATACCTTTCTATGTTTGAGCACGATATACAACGGAAAACATATGAGGACTAGCAGTCCATGTAGTGTGAATTAATGATAACAGAAGATGCAGATATTTTATTAACTAGGAGAAGTTTGTTTTAGCCACAAAATCTTGTTTATAGAAATTTATGTTAATCAAGTTTATTGTTTATTTCGATGTTACAAAGAACTCTGAGTCGATTGAGACTAAAATCGGAAAAAGGATGTGTGTATGTAATCCCATATTTGATATTTTGTCGACGTTTTCTAAAAAAAACGGCTGAACTAATTCAAAAATTTCGATTTTAAGCCATTCAATGTAACTCGAAAAGGACTCCTCATTGCGACTCAAAAAGTATAATATTTTTTTATTTATTTGGCCTTCGACCGTTAGGTCATTTGGCAAAAGTATAATATTTGTTATCCATGTTTTATCCTAAAATCTTGAAACTAAATTCAACAACTGTTCTAAATATATCATCAGTTGGGTATTGCTGAGTGACTTTTTGGTTACGATTTTTCTTTAAGAAGAATCTTGGTAAAGATTTGCTAAAGAACGTTTTTCGAAATTATTTGTTGTGAATTTTTTTTCACGTTTTATGGTGAAACTTTTCATGATGATAGCAGGCTAAATGAATATACGAAAATATTATGCATTTTGATGAAAAAAATTGTACTAAAAGCTCATATACAACCACGTGCTTGAATTTGAAGCATCAGCAATTATTGTGGGATTCAAAAAAAAATCTTGAAAATTTTATGTCTCCAATTCTATAAACATGAACCCCTCAAATCTTGAACTTCAGTGTTTTAATCACTTTATATTAGGTTACATTTTGATGAGAAGAAAATTACTAAAAATTCATGTACAACTTCGTCAAGTGCTTGAATTTCAAGCATCAGCAATTATTTTGGGATAAAAAAAATTTTTTTCTAAAAATTTTACGTCTCAAATTCTATAAACAGAATCTATTTATAATTATTTACCATAACTACATTTAAGTAATTTATATATTAAAAGTTGATAAAGATTTTTCTTTTAAATAAAATTACTAACATATAATCATATCCATGTTTAGGCAGCAGAAAAATGTTTAACTTAGTGGGTAAATAATAACGATAGCATTTTTTTTTTATTATTTCCGTATAATTACATTACAATCTGTAAGTGCCATTGGTAACAAATGTGCAACTATAATATTTTAAAATGCTACCCAGTGGTAGTCATTTTATTTTTGAAAATGGATGAGATAAAATTGCAGAACAGTAATAAACACTTCATATTATATGTTATTTGCTAAATCTAGAGGGTTAGTTCTTTTGAATCTTCTGGGTATGTTGGATGGGATTTTACCTTGAATACACTAATTTCATTTTAAACATTTCGTTTAGATTAGTGATGGGCGTTGAATCAACGAACGGTTATTTTCAACCGTTTCTTCTTCGTTAACTAACTAACCGTTTCGTCGCAACGAAATAACTAGTTGAAAATCAACTAGTTTCGAAACAGTTGATAACATGGCGGCCAGTTAGTTTTTTCAACGATATAGGAATTCGTTCCTTGTCGAAAACGAACGTAGGCAGGTACCTGCGTCGGAAAGGATCAACTAATACTATGAAAATCGCTTATTGTTAGGCTACTGTTTTTATAATATTGCAAATGTACATGTACATTTTAAAAGAAACTTGCAACACGCGCCAAATCGTTTAATTTTAGAAAATCAGTTACAATCAGTCATAAAAATCTCATAGCATTTGTCTTGTTTAAACTTAATTTTTTTAAACTAAACCTGAAAATTAATTTTTTATTTTTCATAACATTTTATATAACTATACATTATTATATTGCTATTTTTATATAACATGTAAATTCGATGTTTTAGTATATGGCTTTGCTGTAATGAAAATATTTAAGTTTTTTAAATTAAACCTTTATTTATTATATATATATATATATATATATATATATGTGTGTGTGTGTGTGTGTGTGTGTGTGTGTGTAATAAATGTGACAATTCACATTTATTTCTTTTTATTCATCAAATCCAACGTCGACTTGACTTTTATAAGAACAAACTTCATATTACCAACTTTCAATGAAACAGTTATTTCAACTATCAGTTTCTTAACTTTGCCAGCGTTGAATCGTTGAAAATAACTATAGTTGAAAAATAACTAGTTATTTAACTAGTTGACGAAACCCCGATAACCGTTTCGTTTCGTTGACGGCAAAACCGTCAACGACCCACCTCTAGTTTAGATAATATATTCTTACAATCACATGTTCTTTCCAAAATGTTTCTTTGACCATAATTATCCCGACATACCCCCAAAGGTGCCAATGTCCAGCAGAACAGCGTGGGTTTGCCATCAGCCGTTAAGCCGAACAAATAGCATTTGCCTCGACTTGAGACATCACTGCAGTTTATGTGATGCCATACCTACAACGTTTTAATTTAATCGCCAAGGAAGCAGCGTCATTCAGAATACAAGAAACAGGAAGAAAAAATAATCCCAAGAGATCATCCTCGATAAATGACAGATGATAAGACGAAGGTATATCGCCCGTTTTACAAACATATCACGCATTTCGCAAATGTTGTGATCAGCGGTAATATTTAAAGTGTCAGAATTAACACTTCTGAAATTTTGTTTCTTTTTATTTGGCTATACTTAATTTGGACGATGACTATAGAAGATGGGATAGAAAATAAATAGAATCTAAAGTATAATTATGAAGAAAAGTTCCTAAGAAAAATCCAGATACAGAAACATTCTTGTGTCTAACATATAATTAGAAGTCAATGATGAGCAACCTTCTAAAAATTTAAAGAAATGTTAACAATATAATATGTAATTACAATATCAGTCACGGTAATCAAAAAGTTCTATTTCATAAACTTTGCATAATTATTTTTCATAGTCTTGTATTTAGTACGATCCCATTTTACCAAATTCTTTATTGCAGGCAGCTTACGACTTGTTATTGAAAAAGCTAATCTCATTTTATATACTTAAAAACTGTGCAAATATATATACAGATTTATATAAAATTAAAGAAATACCTGATATGAATGAGACACCTGAAATTTGATACTAGAAAACAATGACATTAATTAAAAGTAGTTTCTGTTTGCATGCGCAACAAAATATTTAGGATCTCTCGCCTAAAACTTAGGATAAAAGTTACGAATTAGTTTTGCAATCTACGAAAGTATTGAAAGTTTCTCAAAGATAATCTGTAAAAAATGTTTCAATCTTTTGAAAAATGATAAAAATAAAATGGTCGCCTTTGTCCCTATTCTTAGTAGATGACACTGCTCATTATTCTAAACTTTAAAGAATTTTCATAATTAAACCACTTTTCGTAGGCCCATAATATATTTCTATATTCATTTAGCATGGTTATCATCATAAAAAGTTTTACCAAAAAACGTGAAAAAAAATTTACAACAAATAATTTCGAAAAACGTTTCTTAAAATGAAGTGATTAAAACTTTGAAGTTCAATATCTGTGGGGTTTATGTTTTATCGCACTCTTAGGGTTTTTTTGTCTGTCATTATTGATATATAAAATATTTTATGAAAAATCGAGTAATCATGAAGGAATCTTGGTTTAGCAAGCATTAAAACAGTTATCCAACTGAGCCGCCAATTCTCGGATAAAATATAAATGTTATAGTAATGCTAATTTACGGGTCTATATTCGTATGAGTTGGTAGAAGTAGTAGCAGTTGGTAGTAGCGAACTGTCCAAAGCTATGGTTATGTTGTTTGCAGTTTCACAAATAAAACTTAATCTAATTGTCAAATTACAATTTTATCATAAGTGCAACTTTCTGATGTCTCATCGATAACATATATGTAAAGTTAGGTTTTATGTGTAAAACGCCTGATCGCACAAAAAATGCATAGATTTTTGACAGTTTGTTACTACCCACTCATACGAAGATAGACCCGTAACATCACCATAACATTTCCATTTTATCCGAAAATTGTCCCCTTAGTTTTCATACCAGAATTGTAGGCGATAGTTTGTCCCCACAAGAGTTTCGTTCATTACGTTGGCGTCGTCCTCTGTCGCGTCGTGCGGATCGAAGAATGAAGTTCGCGGATTAGAAGCAGATCTTGTCATTGTTATTACGAGATCACAACAACAACAACAACAACAACTGCAACAAGACGATGTTGGAACGCTAAACGTGTCTCTGTTGTCGGAGCAATGTGCGTTCGATGCATTGACCTTTGGGTGCACAACATGCTCTATTGTACTCATCCTGACATCGCAACTAAACACAGTCGCATGACGCAAAACGACAATTTGATAGGGATTCACCGATAAACGATTTTTGATAGTAATAGGTATTTATAGAGATTTTAATGAGGTACGTTTTTAGAGCGAAAACATATTTTGCAGCAATTAGGACTAAGAGTTCTGTAATCTATTGCGATTATACTTCTCCTGAACTACGTTACCATTCAGAATGCGATCCAGTGTCAGTCCTGTCCTATTTTTTATCAGAAGGCAGTGCAGTGCTGCTTTAGCACTAACCAGTTTTTAAGACAACATACAGCAATTTTAATAATTTAATATTTATTATGTTCCAAGTAACTAAGAGTTCTAAAATCTAGTTCAATGATACTTCTCCTGAATTACTTTACTACTCAGAAGACAACCCAGTGTCCGTCCTATACTATTTTTTATCAGAAGGCAATGCGATGGTACTACAGCACTCACCAGCTTTTAGGACAACATACAATTTTAATATCTATTATGTTCCAAGTATAAATTTATGATGCAAGTTTATATTTTCTTCCTAATATTGTTGTATTTATTTGTCCCCGTCTAAGATTACGAAAAGCGGTATTCTATTTCAAATAAATTATCTACGCTAGTTTGTTTATTCATCAGACGGCTGAAGCTTTCTTTGTTTGTTGTGCAGACAGCTGCTTTCCTATACTTGGTATTAGCCGGAAAGATATAACTTTTGGATTGTGTTTTTTTAATCAAAGATGTCCCCGCACATGCAGGTGTAAACAGAGTCTTATCATTTAATGTGTTACTAATATATTTTTTATATATTATTAACAGCAATCCTATAAGTTTGTTATCGTAACGTGGCATTTTAGATGGCAGAATGTCCTATCTAAATTTTAAGAATTTATTATTAGAAATATTCTAATACCGACGGTTCTTGTTAGGAAGCTGCAATCCAAAGAAAGACTATTTTTACTTGTAAACATATTGCTATTCATATTTTCTGGTAAAAGCCGTTATTGCTACTTGGCATCAGACTGTCTGCAGCAGGTATCTATTCTCGAAATTTAGCTCATAGTTCTGACCACAAAACCATAGAGAAGCCCAATTAATAATAGACTCGATCCTTCTTACTTTTAGTTTCTCTGTTTTAAATATAGAGATATAGAGATAGTCGTTAAAATTTTATGAAAGGGTCCAGTTAATATTTGAAAAAAATTAGGTATGTATTTAAGGTAGTGGGTTCGTAGCGCTCTGGTAAGCGCCTGGCTATGTAAACATGAAATTTCAGGTTCAAACCTGGATATTAAGTAGTGGTTACATCCATTCCACTTTACAGAAAATGTGTGACCAAGTGTAAATAGTTTTTCTCAGCATTGCTGCAGACATTATAAATAATATCATCTGTATTATCATAATCATAGGGTGTTCCATGGTTAAACGCACTACATCGTGTAGACAAGGTAGCGAGTCCCGCGTTGGATAACTTGATATCATGCAGTATTGATATTATTTTTTACTTGATTATAAAGATAAAAAAATATGTTTTCAATTGAAAATAGACCATTTTTGGCACTACGATGTGAAATGGCAACGGGAAATATCTCACACTATTCTTCCCTGGATTTATTTGGAGTTTAACTCGGCTCATAGACCTGCCCTAGGGCAGTATAACCCATTATTTATTATCATCAGCACTAGAAATTTTATTCTCAATGAAAATAGTATCTATGATGGCCTCTGCACAGGAAATCGGTACATATAAGCAAACTGTATATTATATTTTTGTATATTATATATTTGTGAACTTCGTAGACAAAATATGTGTATAGTAAAAATGTTAGTATATTAAACAATAATTGGGTTCTAAAAATAAATAAATATAAAATATAGACCATTGGGTTGGTTCAAGAAAAAACAAGTAATCAAGAAGTATCAGAACAAAAGGCTTGTAGGATTCACAAAGTTTTGCTTGCTGTTTCAAATGATTTTATCTAAATATGTATAACTAAATAAATATTATGTATTAGAATGCGTAGAGTTTCAGTGATATAATTCCGTTATCAAATTTTTATGATTTATTACAAGACATGTCACATATGTCGAATTGATAACATTACCGAAAAACTAAATTTACAAATTGTAAGGTCAGCGGCATTAACACAAAATTATCAGTGTCTGTGTTACTCAAGATGTATAAACAATCGTACCTGTCGCAAGTTTAAAGACGATATTAGCACTTAAAGTCTCAGTAATCAGTGCTAATTTTTTTTAATAGCAGTAATTCTGATACTAATTTTGACAAGATTGTGCGTAGTGCTCATAGGAGAGGTTACAAAATGTGTTCATTATTACTATATTCTCGGGTCCGATGTTTATAGATGCGATTAGCACGTGTATTATACAATATTTTTCATTGTAGTTATTTTGCGGAAGAGCGTTTTTAATATTGATATAAGACGGAGTCATCGTCGATACGTTGATTTTACTTTGCGATTCGTACGAGGTAATAATGACGCGTACTCGCCGACCAGATCTCATCTAAAAATAGCCGAGAGTCTGCAGATAAAGATGCCATTTCATTTTTATTAGAGGTTTCGTTTTTTCTTTCCGTTTGCGGAAGCATTAAGCCTGTCATAAGACAATAAAGTATTTATTTTTGTATGAATGAAAAAGCATCGCCTCATGGCCAACGCATATCATCATACCTAACTGACACCAGGGTGATTGGTTGGTAATTAAAAATTAGGTTTTACATCGTTTACCGCACTCACAAAATTGACATCAATTCAATTAGCTTATAATCAATCCAGAAAACAAATGCAATAAGTTTTTTGAAATATTGTTTTAATACGATTCAAAAATGTTGAAATTTTTACAGTATTGCTCAACTTTGTTTTCTGATGTTTGGACTGTGATTGCAAATATATTAGAATATTCAGGCTAGAGCCATGTCTTATACAAAATTATAGAGATAAAAAATTTTACCTTTAAATCTTTAGTTAGCTTTAGTACGCTTCAAAAATTTTGTAGTTGAAGTTTCTTTTTTCTTCAGTAAAATTTAAGTCCTTTTTCTGGTTTCGATCAAGTTCTGCAAATAATATATATAGCATTTTATAAGTTACGTATTTTTCAAAATCATGGTAATTCAAAAAGAAATGCTACAAATTAATCTTGGGTTTTATTATAAAAATCCATAAAGTGCCTTGTACTTTGTGATTATGGTTGTCCATTTGAGGCTTAAATTTTGTAATTGAAATATTTAATCCTTTTAGTTCCATGTTTCATTCAGCTGCTCAGAGTTAAGTTGACAAAGAAGATATAAATCTTCTGCAATACAGATTTTTTTATTTATTTCTGAGTAAACAGATGTTGAAATATTGTTTCCAATGAAATTTTAAACATAAATTCTTGTATTTATATGAGTTAAATTTTTATGAAAAACTGCTTATAGAGGTAAAAGAGAATCAAATCCATTATATAAAATATTAAAATTTGTGAAATTTCTGTTTTTGAAATCCAAAACTCCTAAACATACGAGAGTTGTTGATTTGGATTACAAGATGAATTGCAATGACTGCGACTATTGCTATATTGGAGAAAGATCCCAATATATTTAAAACAAATCAACATCTTCATAACTCCAATAATCCTAAACAATTTAAAACCATGTTTTCTGAACATTTCTTTCTTTATTCGCACTTTTAATACTAACCTTGCGACCATTCTTTATAAAGAAAAATGTTGATCTTACAAAATTTGCAGAATCTATTTTCATTTTTAACATACGTTTGCAGTGTAAATAAACGTAGCTTTTATTTTTTATTTTCCGATGTATATTTGTACTTTCCGTTGTATATTTTGTTAGAGAAAAAAAAGTTGAACTCACAATCAGTATATTTGTTGTGGTATATTTTTTAGTAGTTACAAACATTTTGTTTACAGAGATTGTACAAATTTAAAATTATTTCACGCATTGGCTGTTATAAATAAAATATTTTTTTTATTCACTGCTATATTTCCAACTGTCAAGTTAAGGACATTTAGCAAGCTTGTTGATTTACAATTATATTTATATCATGATAATTTCGACTTGGTAGTTATCAAAAAAATTCTGCCTTTTCTTCACCACGCCTTCATTCACAATTGCATTCATTAACATCTTTTATCTAACAAAATCCACATTCTAAATATTCTTTTTCGGACAATTACTTCTACAAACACTACATAATAATCAATCTGTTATTGTTCTGATAATCGATTCCTTTGTTTCGATCGGCATAATCAATTCTTCGACAATATTATAATATAATCGGTTATTATCACAACATTGTAACACATCAAACAATGGGCTCGTGATGTCGTATAATGGATTGAATAGAAATGAAAATGCACTCACGATGAAAAGAGCCGATGAGAAATTTATGCTTTCGCTTTTCTTGTCTCGAATAAAAGCTTTTATGTAATGTGTGGTTACGAAGATAATCGTGTTAAAATTTTCTGTCACCGGGGTTTAGAAATTTAAGAATTAAATTTTTCAGAGAATGTCATCAGACTGTAGAGTACTGAGAAAAATTATTGTATCTTGTATACTGTGTTGAGCTTTGACCAACATTTCTTTGGCAATATCAGTTATCTTCTTATTAGTCTCCGACAAAGTATTATTAAAACGCAATATTCATGTTAAGGAATGCTATGAAAACTTTATATATCATTGGATTAACATCCAATGTCCTAAAATAAATTATAAATTTATTTAAAATTATACAGCTTCAAGAACCAAATACGTCTCCTTATTCAGCTAATAGTACAATACAAAAGTAAGTACCTACAGCAATATGATAATACTCAATAATCAAGTATCTCGGAAAAACATACTAAACAAATAATTTTAAAACAAATTAAAATTCTAAACTAAACTTTATTAAATTTTTGGTTAGAGAAGCACGTGAGCATACAATAACCATTATGTCAACAGAAAAAGTGTGTTAGTATTGCAGGAATTAAGTAAACAGATTAGCCTTAAAGAAATGTATATAGTTTTGATAACCATTGGAACAAAAAAAATTGTTTACACTAGTATAATGTAGAAAAAAGTCGATAGGTATGTAAATCTTCCTTTGGTAATATTTTTGTCTTTATAAATAATGATCTAATGACCAGTATTAAAAATGTGCTTGAAAAAGAATTGTGTTCAGAAAACATGGTTTTACATTGTTTAGGGTTGTTAGAATTATGAATGTGTTCATTTTGTAAACTGAATCGACAACTCTGTAAAGTAGTTTTGGATTTGAATATATATATATATATATATATATATATATATAACATTTTAAAATATTTTAGGCCTATGAGATGTCAATATAATTATCCTCATTATTTGCCATATATTAATATTTCGATACTGATATAGCGACTTATTATCTATTCAGAGAATAGATTTGATGTGATAGCTATTTACCACAGTTAATTATTTTGACATTAGGTTTCATTAGTTTGTTTGTTGGCAAAAGTAAAATTAGTTTTAAATTGTTTTATTTGAGAAGTTTTAATTGTCTTGCATTTCAGATATACAAATAGCGACATAGGCCTTCTTTGCATATACTATTAATCCTTATGTCGGAAGTATGTTCATATGCTTTTTAGTAGAATATATATATATATATATATATATATATATATATATATCCTAACATATTGTCATTGAGTAATTATCATGTGTCACCATGTCATACGTGAATGCGAATACTATTAATGATTTGCAAATTCCTACATAGAGATGTCTAAAATATGTTCTTATGGACATCTCTATCTATATACTTGTTTAAACTTCTAAAATATATTTTCACGATTCAAAACCAAAAATCGCGTCAGAAATTTTATCATGCTGCATTTTATTTTTTTATTTTATCTCTAAACTGACATTTACCTGCAAACATTTCCTGCTGAATTACAACAGTAAGCTCTCACCTGTTGCGTCATGTATTTGCTGATACTTAATTGAATAATGTTTGTCATAATATGAGGTGATTTTACGTTTCATTCAGACTTCATTTAACAGATTCTTATTGTGTGTGTGAAACAGCATATCATGATTCATTTAGTTGTTTGAATGATTATTTTATATATATATATATATATATATATATATATATATATAATTATTCATTATTCTAATTTCCTAATATGTTGAAAAAAAAACAAGTATGCTAGAGAAGCCTTTCGTGAATCCTGAAAATGTGCTATTGTACGAGTATGTTTCTATGGACGTCCAAAATTCTTTAAGTAATTGCAGATTTCTAATGCATTTTCGGTTCTACATCTCGTATTTCTATTAATTTCTAGTAGTAATTTTTTGCTAGTTGCTACTTAACAGAGTTGTTGATTCAGTTTACAAGATGGATTGCAATGATTGTGATTGTTGTTATGTAGGGTGAAGTTCCCAATATATTTTACATCGACTTTAAATCCTTACTCAATATCTTTCAACTTGCCTGATCAATTATATTTTTTATAGGTCGAGACTTCCTAATCTTGTGGCATCTTCAAATTTTTTATGGATCTACTGATAGCATTTCTATGAAATAAAGCTAGATAGATGATTCAACTATTCCTTTACTAAATAACTTTCCACTTACACTTGTTAGTTCAATAACATATAATTTCAACAAGTAAAAAATACCTAAACTGTTTTTGAAGTGAAATTTCTTTAGGCGCGACTAGGGTGTAAACCAGTACAAATGCAACGGAAGTGCGTTACGGCAGATATGATAAGATAAGAGTCAATGCTTTGTCAAGCCAATGATTTGTCATTTGCTCTCGATGATATAATTTCTATACGGGTCGATTGTGATTAGTCGTCGCATATGTAGATAGTGATCTGTCGTTGTATGCGTACCGGCATCAACGTTGTATGCGTACCGATATCAACAAGGAAATCGGCATAGGTAATTATACATTTTAAAGGTACATCGTAGTACAAATGTTGATTTAATGAAAAATGCCCGAATCCCTGTTCCTTAGAAATTATTTCTATATTATTCGTAGTTTCTATAAATCTTTGAAGTTATTACAATGGAAAATATTTTTTAGACAAGACAGATATTACAGCTGTTCAAAGAATGAGATTATGTCGCCAGCGAAAAAGTAAAAAAACACCATCAGTCAATGAATCTATGTTAATTTTAATTACATGAAGTTCTTCAAACACAATTATTACATGATGAGTGAAGTTGCGAAAACAATATTTGTTTAGGCGTTGTTTAATATCATCCACTGTGTGAACGAATATTATAGAAGTTATTAATCAGCAATTACTTCATTTCTCTAATGAAGATTTATTTATAAATGCTAATTACAATGACATACCGATCATGCCATATTTGAAGTATGACTTTAATTACATTATTCTTTTTAAACATTATACAAATTTTAATGCTATTATAAATATATGATTTATAATTTATAATTATATGTGTATAATGTTTGACATTAATAAATGTGTGCATCATAGGTGCTACCATATAACTAATAAACATGATTCAAAATTGTTATATGATATATTTATTTTTACTTAAATGCCATCTTGTACAGCAGTAAATAAATTTTACTTCAATCGCGTGTGAACTTTACACGCACCCTTTTTTCTGTTGGTATTTACATATTTACGACTTTCGTTGCAAATCTACCAAAATCCATATGCTCTTGAGGTCTTTTTATGGTAACATTGTTAATTAAATTCTAAGTGATATAGTTTCGAATCTAAATCATTAAACAAAACTAACTTAATTAAATTGGTTATGTGACAACTCAGTATACATATAAATCATTACTCAAGAACCAATAAATTTAGTCAGCAATCTTAATTTCGAATGCTGCTTTGAACAATTAACGGTACTTTCAATTCGACATACCATATGGTTGGGTGCTGAATGAAATAACGACAATTTGAATAATAATTAATAATTATAGATGTATGAAATGTATTCTTGGGTTTCCTCTTTGTGACGTTATGATTTCCTTACAAGTTCCGATTCTCTGGATTTCTACGTGACGGAATTTGTTTCGATTACTTCTAAATCGAGGAAGAATATATAATAAATGAAAAATTTCGCACTTCAGGAGAACTATTTTTCCTTCTCTCGAAAGATTATTCCTTAATGAAATATTATTTCATATGTCAAGACGGTTCGTTGACCGACCGGCAGATAATTTTGGTCCATTCTATTCATTCGAGATTACGCCAATGTCAAATGTTTGTGTAGTTTTTTATAGTAGACGCGTTTATTTGTGTGTGCGGCAATTTGTGATCTAAGTACACATTCTTAGAGATAGTTCAAGTTGGAAGAGATAAAAAATACGCGTTATAATGTAATAAACGTGTGCCGTAGGTGTTATCTTATGGTGGTTTATTTAGACAGTTGTAGCAAAAATTAGGAGAAATTGTGGCTAATAATGTTAGTGACACGACTTATGATGAAATGAATGACGTATTAAGTTAAGTAACACATACATATAGGGGAGCTAGGAGCTTATAGTAACAGGTGTAAGTAGTAACAGGCGTTTTTCAGCAGGATATTTTTTTTATTATATTTATTGGCTTCTAAATTATAACTAGCCACTTACAGCGTAATATAAATCATTTTTACTCAAAATTATATATAAATATATCCTTGTATAAATAAGTACACCTAAACTTTTCTACACATAATTCTCTTAATTTAAGTTTACACTCCGATATGAAATTAATTAAATATTTATATATATCTCAACAGGATCTTAAAAGAATTTCAGATATTTATTGTTTTGATTGGATATGCAAACTGTATGCAAGCTACTGTCCCACCTATTGAGCTGGAATTATCAAACTTGCAAAATATAATCTTGCCCAAATAAAATCAGTCATTAATTATTTCGATTGATACAAATCTTTCATGTGCACATGAGGCAGACAGACCGAAGCCGAGTCAATTAAGAACGTGACGTCGTCGTCCTCTAGAAGTGACTTCTATTCCAGCTACTGATTTATTCAAGTGCTTCGATGACCGTAAGTGACAACCATCCGATGTTGTTTGTCCACAATTAGACAACTCTCGCGAAGTAGAGACCGAAATGGTACTTCGCAATAGATTGATTTGGTGACAATAATTCTGTTTGTCTTTGTTGTAAGTGGCCTACAGCCGCTTACAAGGTCGACACTTTAATAGATTTATGTAGATATTTGCATAAGTGTGAAATATAAACATAAAAGCACAAGTTAAGTAGTAATTTGTTGAAATATGTTAATGTCTTTTAAAACAATATCTAATGATATGTTTTGTTGACTTACTTCTCATGAGGTGTACGATAGTACTTTGCAAGCATTAGTATAATCTTCTTAAAGCATTCTGGTGGAATTTAAAATTATTCAATATATAATTGTCCGTTACATGGGTGAAGTGTCTGCCTCATGTTCTCAAGAAAGATTTATTTCTCATCAAAATAAAGTGACTAATTTTTAACTTCCCGTAGGGTAAGTTATAGTAATCGCAAAAAAATCGAAAATGAAAATTTTTATATATCTTTACGTTTCAGAGGTTTCTGAACATTTTGGCATACCTTAGAAAAAATGGATGTATGTGTGTGTGTGTGTGTGTGTGTGTATGTGTGTGTGTGTGTGTATGTATGTATGTATGTGTGTGTATGTATGTGCGGATACAAATTTTCGTCGACGATTTCGGGAACACGGGTCAACCGATTTGAATAATTCAAAAAACATTCGATTCGTATTGATAAGGAGACGTGCTGATTAGTTTTTGGCGAAGGCAGGTCTAGCCGTTCCGAAGATACGGGGCAAAAAGTGCCGAAAACGGTAACTCAGTTTTTGAGAGAACGGAGCGTCCGATTTGAATAATTCAAAAAACATTTCACTTGTATTGACAAGGTTAAGAATCGATAAAATTTTCATGAAGGTAGCTCTAGCGGTTTCGGAGATATGGAGGAAAAAGTAAAAAAATAAGCCATTTGGCGGTCAAAAATGATCATTAGACATATGCTCATCAAATTATCAGATATTTTATAGAGATTTTAACAATAAGTATACATTTTGTTAACATTCCTATGGGTTCCGTACCAATGCTTATGCGTTAGACAGCGACGCGGCGCTTACGCGCTTTATATTTTGCCCCTATGCAGTTAAAGCAGTACGATTGCTTTGAAAAGAAAGTTCAGATCTTCCACAATATGTCAAAATAAAAAAAAAAATTTTTTCAAAAAAAAAAACAAAAAAAAATTAAAAAAAAATTTTTTTAAAAAAAATTTTTTTTCAAAAAAAAGTAATTTTTTGTCCAATTTATAGTTTCTTAAAAATCGTATTTTTTCGAAGTAAATTTTTTTTAAAAATGTCAATCGTTTTTAAAAAAATAATAATTTTTGGTACGGGAAGTTCCAGCAATTTGCCTTAAGGCACGATGCCTTAATTGCCTTAAGACAGAATTCCACTTACAGCTAGTTTTGGGTGAGATTACAGTTGCACAATTTTAATGAACAGTTCCCGTCTTATAATATCAAGCAGTAGTGACACAAGTTAATTGACTCTGCTTCAATGTTTTTGCCTTATGTGCACATGGAAGATTTATCGGTTTGCGATTACATTTTTGCAATTTTTATAGCTGTAACTCAATAGTATTAAGAGTTTTGATCTGGCAACATCGAGGGTTCTGGTCGATTTTTCTTTTCGGACAACCTTATATCATGTGGCATCAGGTGACTCTAATTTGATGTGTCTCCTTCATGTTCTCAAGGAAGTTTTGTATTCATCCAAATAAAATGACTAATTTTATATGGGCAGGATTACAGTTTTGCAATTTTAATAAACACTTTTGATTTCTGCCTCAGACAACTTGATATCAGTTAATTGACCATGATTCGATATCAAGATGAATATCACATCTTTACCTAAAAATATCTACATTTTGAGTTCATGTGAAAATGCTTTTCGGGACTATGCTGGCTAACTTTATATTAGGGCTATCACATTTTTGCAAGTTTATCAATAATCTCAGTTGTAAGAGCTTACAAGGACAATGATTCTGGTCCATTATCGCCCTGGCCAACCTTATCAAACGGTGATATCAGCTCCGAATATGATTTTAAGTAATAATAACCTTTCAAAGCTTTGCTGTATTATTATAGATAGGAGGACTATTTGCATTGCCTTCAGAAGCAAGTCAGATATTTATCTCGATTAGTGAAGAAAATAGTCGTGTTCATAAAAATAATACACTTTGAATAAGCAATACACAAGACTTTATATTGTTGTGTATGTGTGATTAATTATAATAGAAACTGATTGACGAGAGCAAAAACCTATTCAAAAGCATTAGCATATTTTTTTATTAATCAGTAATAATAAATATTATTTCGGGCTCTTTTTAAGCATTAAATTATCTCCAATACATTTAGAATGGCTCTGAATTTTATTAGTTTTCTTATAATTCTTGTCATTTTATTTATCAATCAATCATTTTATTTTTTTGCAGTAAATATTTATCAAACCACAAAGATGATTTTATGGGTAAAATTCTTCAATAAAAAATTCAATTATCAATCGTTTTATTGCCCGATAAATATGATCGAAGTTTATTTTATTACCTTATTTCATTATAGCAAGATAAATATATATAATTCATTATTTTTATAGTGTATATTTATTTTATATATTTATTCTCCGGCCGTACAATGGTGCGATGACCCCGACGTTTTTGTTAGAAAGAATCGAGTGACATCACAGATTTTGTTTGAGGTCATTTAGCCTCAAAGAATTTCCTAGATTACATAATTGAATTATGTTACGTGTATCTGTTTCATGGTTATTTCAAATAAATACTATTAACTTTCCGTAGGGTAAGTTATAGTAATCTCCCAAAAATCGAAAATGAAAATTTTTTGCATATCTTTAAGTTTCAGG
>NW_020538040.1:177158785-177189340 GCF_003426905.1 Ctenocephalides felis | reverse complement strand
TAATTATTTTTCATAGTCTTGTATTTAGTACGATCCCATTTTACCAAATTCTTTATTGCAGGCAGCTTACGACTTGTTATTGAAAAAGCTAATCTCATTTTATATACTTAAAACTGTGAAATATATATACAGATTATATAAAATTAAAGAAATACCTGATATGAATGAGACACCTGAAATTTGATACTAGAAAACAATGACATTAATTAAAAGTAGTTTCTGTTTTCATGCAAAACAAAATATTTAGGATCTCTCGCCTAAAACTTAGGATAAAAGTTACGAATTAGTTTTGCAATCTACGAAAGTATTGAAAGTTTCTCAAAGATAATCTGTAAAAAATGTTTCAATGTTTCGAAAAATGATAAAAATAAAATGGTCGCCTTTGTCCCTATTCTTAGTAGATGACACTGCTCATTATTCTAAACTTTAAATAATTTTCATAATTAAACCACTTTTCGTAGGCCCAGAATCTATTTCTATATTCATTTAGCATGGTTATCATCATAATATTTCGAAAAACGTTTCTTAAAATGAAGTGATTAAAACTTTGAAGTTCAATATCTGTGGGGTTTATGTTTTATCGCACCTTAGGGTTTTTTGTCTGTCATTATTGATATATAAAATATTTTATGAAAAATCGAGTAATCATGAAGTAATCTTGGTTTAGCAAGCATTAAAACAGCTATCCCGCCAATTCTCGGATAAAATATAAATGTTATAGTAATGCTAATTTACGGGTCTATATTCGTATGAGTTGGTAGAAGTAGTAGCAGTTGGTAGTAGCGAACTGTCCAAAGCTATGGTTATGTTGTTCGCAGTTTTACAAATAAAACCTAATCTAATTGTCAAATTACAATTTTATCATAAGTGCAACTTTCTGATGTCTCATCGATAACATATATGTAAAGTTAGGTTTTATGTGTAAAACGCCTGATCGCACAAAAAATGCATAGATTTTTGACAGTTTGTTACTACCCACTCATACGAAGATAGACCCGTAACATCACCATAACATTTCCATTTTATCCGAAAATTGTCCCCTTAGTTTTCATACCAGAATTGTAGGCGATAGTTTGTCCCCACGAGAGTTTCGTTCATTACGTTGGCGTCGTCCTCTGTCGCGTCGTGCGGATCGAAGAATGAAGTTCGCGGATTAGAAGCAGATCTTGTCATTGTTATTACGAGATCACAACAACAACAACAACAACTGCAACAAGACGATGTTGGAACGCTAAACGTGTCTCTGTTGTCGGAGCAATGTGCGTTCGATGCATTGACCTTTGGGCGCACAACATGCTCTATTGTACTCATCCTGACATCGCAACTAAACACAGTCGCATGACGCAAAACGACAATTTGATAGGGATTCACCGATAAACGATTTTTGATAGTAATAGGTATTTATAGAGATTTTAATGAGGTACGTTTTTAGAGCGAAAACATATTTTGCAGCAATTAGGACTAAGAGTTCTGTAATCTATTGCGATTATACTTCTCCTGAACTACGTTACCATTCAGAATGCGATCCAGTGTCAGTCCTGTCCTATTTTTTATCAGAAGGCAGTGCAGTGCTGCTTTAGCACTAACCAGTTTTTAAGACAACATACAGCAATTTTAATAATTTAATATTTATTATGTTCCAAGTAACTAAGAGTTCTAAAATCTAGTTCAATGATACTTCTCCTGAATTACTTTACTACTCAGAAGACAACCCAGTGTCCGTCCTATACTATTTTTTATCAGAAGGCAATGCGATGGTACTACAGCACTCACCAGCTTTTAGGACAACATACAATTTTAATATCTATTATGTTCCAAGTATAAATTTATGATGCAAGTTTATATTTTCTTCCTAATATTGTTGTATTTATTTGTCCCCGTCTAAGATTACGAAAAGCGGTATTCTATTTCAAATAAATTATCTACGCTAGTTTGTTTATTCATCAGACGGCTGAAGCTTTCTTTGTTTGTTGTGCAGACAGCTGCTTTCCTATACTTGGTATTAGCCGGAAAGATATAACTTTTGGATTGTGTTTTTTTAATCAAAGATGTCCCCGCACATGCAGGTGTAAACAGAGTCTTATCATTTAATGTGTTACTAATATATTTTTTATATATTATTAACAGCAATCCTATAAGTTTGTTATCGTAACGTGGCATTTTAGATGGCAGAATGTCCTATCTAAATTTTAAGAATTTATTATTAGAAATATTCTAATACCGACGGTTCTTGTTAGGAAGCTGCAATCCAAAGAAAGACTATTTTTACTTGTAAACATATTGCTATTCATATTTTCTGGTAAAAGCCGTTATTGCTACTTGGCATCAGACTGTCTGCAGCAGGTATCTATTCTCGAAATTTAGCTCATAGTTCTGACCACAAAACCATAGAGAAGCCCAATTAATAATAGACTCGATCCTTCTTACTTTTAGTTTCTCTGTTTTAAATATAGAGATATAGAGATAGTCGTTAAAATTTTATGAAAGGGTCCAGTTAATATTTGAAAAAAATTAGGTATGTATTTAAGGTAGTGGGTTCGTAGCGCTCTGGTAAGCGCCTGGCTATGTAAACATGAAATTTCAGGTTCAAACCTGGATATTAAGTAGTGGTTACATCCATTCCACTTTACAGAAAATGTGTGACCAAGTGTAAATAGTTTTTCTCAGCATTGCTGCAGACATTATAAATAATATCATCTGTATTATCATAATCATAGGGTGTTCCATGGTTAAACGCACTACATCGTGTAGACAAGGTAGCGAGTCCCGCGTTGGATAACTTGATATCATGCAGTATTGATATTATTTTTTACTTGATTATAAAGATAAAAAAATATGTTTTCAATTGAAAATAGACCATTTTTGGCACTACGATGTGAAATGGCAACGGGAAATATCTCACACTATTCTTCCCTGGATTTATTTGGAGTTTAACTCGGCTCATAGACCTGCCCTAGGGCAGTATAACCCATTATTTATTATCATCAGCACTAGAAATTTTATTCTCAATGAAAATAGTATCTATGATGGCCTCTGCACAGGAAATCGGTACATATAAGCAAACTGTATATTATATTTTTGTATATTATATATTTGTGAACTTCGTAGACAAAATATGTGTATAGTAAAAATGTTAGTATATTAAACAATAATTGGGTTCTAAAAATAAATAAATATAAAATATAGACCATTGGGTTGGTTCAAGAAAAAACAAGTAATCAAGAAGTATCAGAACAAAAGGCTTGTAGGATTCACAAAGTTTTGCTTGCTGTTTCAAATGATTTTATCTAAATATGTATAACTAAATAAATATTATGTATTAGAATGCGTAGAGTTTCAGTGATATAATTCCGTTATCAAATTTTTATGATTTATTACAAGACATGTCACATATGTCGAATTGATAACATTACCGAAAAACTAAATTTACAAATTGTAAGGTCAGCGGCATTAACACAAAATTATCAGTGTCTGTGTTACTCAAGATGTATAAACAATCGTACCTGTCGCAAGTTTAAAGACGATATTAGCACTTAAAGTCTCAGTAATCAGTGCTAATTTTTTTTAATAGCAGTAATTCTGATACTAATTTTGACAAGATTGTGCGTAGTGCTCATAGGAGAGGTTACAAAATGTGTTCATTATTACTATATTCTCGGGTCCGATGTTTATAGATGCGATTAGCACGTGTATTATACAATATTTTTCATTGTAGTTATTTTGCGGAAGAGCGTTTTTAATATTGATATAAGACGGAGTCATCGTCGATACGTTGATTTTACTTTGCGATTCGTACGAGGTAATAATGACGCGTACTCGCCGACCAGATCTCATCTAAAAATAGCCGAGAGTCTGCAGATAAAGATGCCATTTCATTTTTATTAGAGGTTTCGTTTTTTCTTTCCGTTTGCGGAAGCATTAAGCCTGTCATAAGACAATAAAGTATTTATTTTTGTATGAATGAAAAAGCATCGCCTCATGGCCAACGCATATCATCATACCTAACTGACACCAGGGTGATTGGTTGGTAATTAAAAATTAGGTTTTACATCGTTTACCGCACTCACAAAATTGACATCAATTCAATTAGCTTATAATCAATCCAGAAAACAAATGCAATAAGTTTTTTGAAATATTGTTTTAATACGATTCAAAAATGTTGAAATTTTTACAGTATTGCTCAACTTTGTTTTCTGATGTTTGGACTGTGATTGCAAATATATTAGAATATTCAGGCTAGAGCCATGTCTTATACAAAATTATAGAGATAAAAAATTTTACCTTTAAATCTTTAGTTAGCTTTAGTACGCTTCAAAAATTTTGTAGTTGAAGTTTCTTTTTTCTTCAGTAAAATTTAAGTCCTTTTTCTGGTTTCGATCAAGTTCTGCAAATAATATATATAGCATTTTATAAGTTACGTATTTTTCAAAATCATGGTAATTCAAAAAGAAATGCTACAAATTAATCTTGGGTTTTATTATAAAAATCCATAAAGTGCCTTGTACTTTGTGATTATGGTTGTCCATTTGAGGCTTAAATTTTGTAATTGAAATATTTAATCCTTTTAGTTCCATGTTTCATTCAGCTGCTCAGAGTTAAGTTGACAAAGAAGATATAAATCTTCTGCAATACAGATTTTTTTATTTATTTCTGAGTAAACAGATGTTGAAATATTGTTTCCAATGAAATTTTAAACATAAATTCTTGTATTTATATGAGTTAAATTTTTATGAAAAACTGCTTATAGAGGTAAAAGAGAATCAAATCCATTATATAAAATATTAAAATTTGTGAAATTTCTGTTTTTGAAATCCAAAACTCCTAAACATACGAGAGTTGTTGATTTGGATTACAAGATGAATTGCAATGACTGCGACTATTGCTATATTGGAGAAAGATCCCAATATATTTAAAACAAATCAACATCTTCATAACTCCAATAATCCTAAACAATTTAAAACCATGTTTTCTGAACATTTCTTTCTTTATTCGCACTTTTAATACTAACCTTGCGACCATTCTTTATAAAGAAAAATGTTGATCTTACAAAATTTGCAGAATCTATTTTCATTTTTAACATACGTTTGCAGTGTAAATAAACGTAGCTTTTATTTTTTATTTTCCGATGTATATTTGTACTTTCCGTTGTATATTTTGTTAGAGAAAAAAAAGTTGAACTCACAATCAGTATATTTGTTGTGGTATATTTTTTAGTAGTTACAAACATTTTGTTTACAGAGATTGTACAAATTTAAAATTATTTCACGCATTGGCTGTTATAAATAAAATATTTTTTTTATTCACTGCTATATTTCCAACTGTCAAGTTAAGGACATTTAGCAAGCTTGTTGATTTACAATTATATTTATATCATGATAATTTCGACTTGGTAGTTATCAAAAAAATTCTGCCTTTTCTTCACCACGCCTTCATTCACAATTGCATTCATTAACATCTTTTATCTAACAAAATCCACATTCTAAATATTCTTTTTCGGACAATTACTTCTACAAACACTACATAATAATCAATCTGTTATTGTTCTGATAATCGATTCCTTTGTTTCGATCGGCATAATCAATTCTTCGACAATATTATAATATAATCGGTTATTATCACAACATTGTAACACATCAAACAATGGGCTCGTGATGTCGTATAATGGATTGAATAGAAATGAAAATGCACTCACGATGAAAAGAGCCGATGAGAAATTTATGCTTTCGCTTTTCTTGTCTCGAATAAAAGCTTTTATGTAATGTGTGGTTACGAAGATAATCGTGTTAAAATTTTCTGTCACCGGGGTTTAGAAATTTAAGAATTAAATTTTTCAGAGAATGTCATCAGACTGTAGAGTACTGAGAAAAATTATTGTATCTTGTATACTGTGTTGAGCTTTGACCAACATTTCTTTGGCAATATCAGTTATCTTCTTATTAGTCTCCGACAAAGTATTATTAAAACGCAATATTCATGTTAAGGAATGCTATGAAAACTTTATATATCATTGGATTAACATCCAATGTCCTAAAATAAATTATAAATTTATTTAAAATTATACAGCTTCAAGAACCAAATACGTCTCCTTATTCAGCTAATAGTACAATACAAAAGTAAGTACCTACAGCAATATGATAATACTCAATAATCAAGTATCTCGGAAAAAACATACTAAACAAATAATTTTAAAACAAATTAAACTAAACTTTATTAAATTTTTGGTTAGAGAAGCACGTGAGCATACAATAACCATTATGTCAACAGAAAAAGTGTGTTAGTATTGCAGGAATTAAGTAAACAGATTAGCCTTAAAGAAATGTATATAGTTTTGATAACCATTGGAACAAAAAAAAATTGTTTACACTAGTATAATGTAGAAAAAAGTCGATAGGTATGTAAATCTTCCTTTGGTAATATTTTTGTCTTTATAAATAATGATCTAATGACCAGTATTAAAAATGTGCTTGAAAAAGAATTGTGTTCAGAAAACATGGTTTTACATTGTTTAGGGTTGTTAGAATTATGAATGTGTTCATTTTGTAAACTGAATCGACAACTCTGTAAAGTAGTTTTGGATTTGAATATATATATATATATATATATATATATATATATAACATTTTAAAATATTTTAGGCCTATGAGATGTCAATATAATTATCCTCATTATTTGCCATATATTAATATTTCGATACTGATATAGCGACTTATTATCTATTCAGAGAATAGATTTGATGTGATAGCTATTTACCACAGTTAATTATTTTGACATTAGGTTTCATTAGTTTGTTTGTTGGCAAAAGTAAAATTAGTTTTAAATTGTTTTATTTGAGAAGTTTTAATTGTCTTGCATTTCAGATATACAAATAGCGACATAGGCCTTCTTTGCATATACTATTAATCCTTATGTCGGAAGTATGTTCATATGCTTTTTAGTAGAATATATATATATATATATATATATATATATATATATCCTAACATATTGTCATTGAGTAATTATCATGTGTCACCATGTCATACGTGAATGCGAATACTATTAATGATTTGCAAATTCCTACATAGAGATGTCTAAAATATGTTCTTATGGACATCTCTATCTATATACTTGTTTAAACTTCTAAAATATATTTTCACGATTCAAAACCAAAAATCGCGTCAGAAATTTTATCATGCTGCATTTTATTTTTTTATTTTATCTCTAAACTGACATTTACCTGCAAACATTTCCTGCTGAATTACAACAGTAAGCTCTCACCTGTTGCGTCATGTATTTGCTGATACTTAATTGAATAATGTTTGTCATAATATGAGGTGATTTTACGTTTCATTCAGACTTCATTTAACAGATTCTTATTGTGTGTGTGAAACAGCATATCATGATTCATTTAGTTGTTTGAATGATTATTTTATTATATATATATATATATATATATATATATATATATAAATTATTCATTATTCTAATTTCCTAATATGTTGAAAAAAAAACAAGTATGCTAGAGAAGCCTTTCGTGAATCCTGAAAATGTGCTATTGTACGAGTATGTTTCTATGGACGTCCAAAATTCTTTAAGTAATTGCAGATTTCTAATGCATTTTCGGTTCTACATCTCGTATTTCTATTAATTTCTAGTAGTAATTTTTTGCTAGTTGCTACTTAACAGAGTTGTTGATTCAGTTTACAAGATGGATTGCAATGATTGTGATTGTTGTTATGTAGGGTGAAGTTCCCAATATATTTTACATCGACTTTAAATCCTTACTCAATATCTTTCAACTTGCCTGATCAATTATATTTTTTATAGGTCGAGACTTCCTAATCTTGTGGCATCTTCAAATTTTTTATGGATCTACTGATAGCATTTCTATGAAATAAAGCTAGATAGATGATTCAACTATTCCTTTACTAAATAACTTTCCACTTACACTTGTTAGTTCAATAACATATAATTTCAACAAGTAAAAAATACCTAAACTGTTTTTGAAGTGAAATTTCTTTAGGCGCGACTAGGGTGTAAACCAGTACAAATGCAACGGAAGTGCGTTACGGCAGATATGATAAGATAAGAGTCAATGCTTTGTCAAGCCAATGATTTGTCATTTGCTCTCGATGATATAATTTCTATACGGGTCGATTGTGATTAGTCGTCGCATATGTAGATAGTGATCTGTCGTTGTATGCGTACCGGCATCAACGTTGTATGCGTACCGATATCAACAAGGAAATCGGCATAGGTAATTATACATTTTAAAGGTACATCGTAGTACAAATGTTGATTTAATGAAAAATGCCCGAATCCCTGTTCCTTAGAAATTATTTCTATATTATTCGTAGTTTCTATAAATCTTTGAAGTTATTACAATGGAAAATATTTTTTAGACAAGACAGATATTACAGCTGTTCAAAGAATGAGATTATGTCGCCAGCGAAAAAGTAAAAAAACACCATCAGTCAATGAATCTATGTTAATTTTAATTACATGAAGTTCTTCAAACACAATTATTACATGATGAGTGAAGTTGCGAAAACAATATTTGTTTAGGCGTTGTTTAATATCATCCACTGTGTGAACGAATATTATAGAAGTTATTAATCAGCAATTACTTCATTTCTCTAATGAAGATTTATTTATAAATGCTAATTACAATGACATACCGATCATGCCATATTTGAAGTATGACTTTAATTACATTATTCTTTTTAAACATTATACAAATTTTAATGCTATTATAAATATATGATTTATAATTTATAATTATATGTGTATAATGTTTGACATTAATAAATGTGTGCATCATAGGTGCTACCATATAACTAATAAACATGATTCAAAATTGTTATATGATATATTTATTTTTACTTAAATGCCATCTTGTACAGCAGTAAATAAATTTTACTTCAATCGCGTGTGAACTTTACACGCACCCTTTTTTCTGTTGGTATTTACATATTTACGACTTTCGTTGCAAATCTACCAAAATCCATATGCTCTTGAGGTCTTTTTATGGTAACATTGTTAATTAAATTCTAAGTGATATAGTTTCGAATCTAAATCATTAAACAAAACTAACTTAATTAAATTGGTTATGTGACAACTCAGTATACATATAAATCATTACTCAAGAACCAATAAATTTAGTCAGCAATCTTAATTTCGAATGCTGCTTTGAACAATTAACGGTACTTTCAATTCGACATACCATATGGTTGGGTGCTGAATGAAATAACGACAATTTGAATAATAATTAATAATTATAGATGTATGAAATGTATTCTTGGGTTTCCTCTTTGTGACGTTATGATTTCCTTACAAGTTCCGATTCTCTGGATTTCTACGTGACGGAATTTGTTTCGATTACTTCTAAATCGAGGAAGAATATATAAATGAAAAATTTCGCACTCCAGGAGGATCATTTTTCTTTTTCTCGACAGATTATTCCTTAATGAAATATTATTTCATATGTCAAGACGGTTCGTTGACCGACCGGCAGATAATTTTGGTCCATTCTATTCATTCGAGATTACGCCAATGTCAAATGTTTGTGTAGTTTTTTATAGTAGACGCGTTTATTTGTGTGTGCGGCAATTTGTGATCTAAGTACACATTCTTAGAGATAGTTCAAGTTGGAAGAGATAAAAAATACGCGTTATAATGTAATAAACGTGTGCCGTAGGTGTTATCTTATGGTGGTTTATTTGGACAGTTGTAGCAAAAATTAGGTGAAATTGTGGCTAATAATATTAGTGACACGACTTATGATGAAATGCATGACGTATTTTAAGTTATACACACATATAGGGGAGCTAGGGGCTTATAGCAACAGGTGTAAGTAGTAACAGGCGTTTTTCAGCAGGATATTTTTTTTATTATATTTATTGGCTTCTAAATTATAACTAGCCACTTACAGCGTAATATAAATCATTTTTGCTCAAAATTATATATAAATATATCCTTGTATAAATAAGTACACCTAAACTTTCCTACACATAATTCTCTTAATTTAAGTTTACACTCCGCTATGAAATTAATTAAATATATATATATATATATATATATATATATATATATATATCTTATTTATATATAAAATGGAGCGCTCTTTCAAATGTCCGAATAAAACTCGAAAACGGCTGAATCGATTTGGACAGTCTTAGTCTTGAAAAATTCGTGCCAGTCCAGAGATGGTCGGAAAGGTGATATATTATTTCAAAATCGCGTAGAAACTTTACATTTTTAATTTGAAAATTTTTGTAGAAGCGTACCTTGAATAAAACAATGGACGGTGGCTAACACGTGAAATGTCAAACAATTTTGACAGATGATGTTCAATTACATTTAATAGGATGTTTTACGTGAATATTATTTATTATGAATAAATTGTAGTAAATAGTTTGGTTTGCAGTTTTATTTTATATAAAACGTTAGTAAACGGGCCGCAAGTGTTACTAGAAACTAAATATCAACTTTTTTGAAATGTTAATATGAAAATGCACTTTTTGGCATATTTTTCTCAAACACGGTGCTCTGATAGATCTAATTTGTATAATTGTTTACTCATTAGTATTTATAAAACATTTTCTAGGTTATATTATTTTTTATTTAAGTTATTTAAATTAAAAACCTAAATTTGGTATCGATCAAAGGGACATTTTGCCGAATAACATTTTTCCAGTTATAATTTCGTAGAATTTATCGAAGAATAGATAGTAATATATGAAGGTCCGAGGTTAAAAAGGTCCACCAGCGATGTGTCAAAAACCAGTAAAGTTAAGCATTGTTTAACAAGGAATTGAAAATTAGAGAGAAAAAATGTATAAGCAGCTATAACCTTGATTCTTATGACTTTGCTATCTGGATATAAACTGTAATCTTTGAAAATTCATAATAAAAGTATTTTCTTCCGTTGGCAGTTTTTTTAACATTAGTTAAAAGTGTAATTATTTTGTAAAATACCTTTAAAATTAAAATAAGACATTCAACCTGTTTGCCACCTGGCCGTTCCAAGTTAGGGTAATGGGGTTAAAAAGGTCTAGTAACAATTTTTTGAAGACAGCAAAAAAAAGCACATTTCTACAATGATGAGTAGTAGCTGGCAGTTTTACTGAACGTAGTCAGATAATTGTTCGTTTGAAATGTGTTATTTGTGATATGATTGGTTTGCTTTTCATAATATAGTTTATATATGCTCAAAGTCAAATTGGATCTTTGTGCCTCTCCCTGCTCTACTTCATACTTTTAATTAAATTTACTTCAATTCATCGAATGTTACTTGAAACTTTTCTATCTCTCTTCGCAGAAATTTGAAAATTTTGTATAAACTCAGTAGTATTATTTACAATTATACACAAAATCCTGAATCAAAAAAGAATCTGAAAAACTTGAAACGTAATCAATATGTCGAAAGACCAAAAATGACTTGGATTGGATTATACCATGTTTTCTATAGAAAGTGTATAAAACTTCCAGTTTGATTGTATTGATAAAACATAGACAAACTAATGGGGTTTATACCATTCAAACAACACATCCTTATACACCTAAAGTATTAATTTTTTTGATTCTCTAGAAATTGTTTAGAATATACCTTACTTAGCAAAACAACGTTTGTCGGGTCAGCTAGTATATATATATATATATATATATATATATATCTCAACAGGATCTTAAAAGAATTTCAGATATTTTTTGCCTTGATTGGACATGCAAACTGTATGCAAGCTACTGTCCCACCTATTGAGCTAGAATTATCAAAGTTGCAAAATATAATCTTGCCCAAATAAAATTAGTCATTAATTATTTCGATTGATACAAATCTTCCATGTACACATGAGGCAGACAGACCGAAGCCGAGTCAATTAAGAACGTGACGTCGTCGTCCTCTAGAAGTGACTTCTATTCCAGCTACTGATTTATTCAAGTGCTTCGATGACCGTAAGTGACAACCATCCGATGTTGTTTGTCCACAATTAGACAACTCTCGCGAAGTAGAGACCGAAATGGTACTTCGCAATAGATTGATTTGGTGACAATAATTCTGTTTGTCTTTGTTGTAAGTGGCCTACAGCCGCTCACAAGGTCGACACTTTAATAGATTTATGTAGATATTTGCATAAGTGTGAAATATAAACATAAAAGCACAAGCTAAGTAGTAATTTGTTGAAAAATGTTAATGTCTTTTAAAACAATATCTAATGATATGTTTTGTTGACTTACTTCTCATGAGGTGTACGATTGTACTTTGCAAGCATTAGTATACTCTTCTTAAAGCATTCTTGTGGAATTTAAAATTATTCAATATATAATTGTCCGTTACATGGGTGAAGTGTCTGCCTCATGTTCTCAAGAAAAATTTGTTCTCATCGAAATAAAGTGACTAATTTTTTTGGGTGAGATTACAGTTGCACAATTTTAATGAACAGTTTCCGTCATATAATATCAAGCAGTAGTGACACAAGTTAATTGACTCTGCTTCAATATTTTTGCCTTATGTGCACATGGAAGATTTATCGGTTTGCGATTACATTTTTGCAATATTTATAGCTGGGTAACTCAATAGTATTAAGAGTTTTGATCTGGCAACATCGAGGGTTCTGGTCGATTTTTCTTTTCGGACAACCTTATATCATGTGGCATCAGGTGACTCTAATTTGATGTGTCTCCTTCATGTTCTCAAGGAAGTTTTGTATTCATCCAAATAAAATGACTAATTTTATATGGGCAGGATTACAGTTTTGCAATTTTAATAAACACTTTTGATTTCTGCCTCAGACAACTTGATATCAGTTAATTGACCATGATTCGATATCAAGATGAATATCACATCTTTACCTAAAAATATCTACATTTTGAGTTCATGTGAAAATGCTTTTCGGGACTATGCTGGCTAACTTTATATTAGGGCTATCACATTTTTGCAAGTTTATCAATAATCTCAGTTGTAAGAGCTTACAAGGACAATGTTTCTGGTCCATTTATCGCCCTGGCCAACCTTATCAAACGGTGATATCAGCTCCGAATATGATTTTAAGTAATAATAACCTTTCAAAGCTTTGCTGTATTATTATAGATAGGAGGACTATTTGCATTGCCTTCAGAAGCAAGTCAGATATTTATCTCGATTAGTGAAGAAAATAGTCGTGTTCATAAAAATAATACACTTTGAATAAGCAATACACAAGACTTATATATTGTTGTGTATGTGTGATTAATTATAATAGAAAACTGATTGACGAGAGCAAAAACCTATTCAAAAGCATTAGCATATTTTTTTATTAATCAGTAATAATAAATATTATTTCGGGCTCTTGTTAAGCATTAAATTATCTCCAATACATTTAGAATGGCTCTGAATTTTATTAGTTTTCTTATAATTCTTGTCATTTTATTATCAATCAATATTCAATTTATTTTGCAGTAAATATTTATCAAACCACAAAGATGATTTTATGGGTAAAAATTCTTCAATAAAAAATTCAATTATCAATCGTTTTATTGCCCGAATAAATATGATCGAAGTTTATTTTATTACCTTATTTTCATTATAGCAAGATAAATAATATAATATTCATTATTTTTATAGTGTATATTTATTTTATATATTTATATCTCCGGCAACGTACAATGGTGCGATGACACCGACGTTTTGTTAGAAAGAATCGAGTGACATCACAGATTTATGTTTGAGGTCATTTAGCCTCAAAGAATTTCCTAGATTACATAATTGAATTATGTTACGTGTATCTGTTTCATGTTATTTCAAATAAATACTATTAACTTTCCGTAGGGTAATTTATAATAATCTCCCAAAAATCGAAAATGAAATTTTTTGCATATCTTTAAGTTTCAGGGGTTTCTGAGAACATTTTGGCATACCTTAGAAAAAATGGATGTGTGTGTCTGTGTGGATACAATTTTTCGTCGACGATTTCGGGTGTACGGAACTGATTTGAACGATTCCAAAAGAATCGATTTTTATTGATAAGGAGACGTGATGATTAGTTTTTGTCAAAAGTTGGTCCAGCTGTTTCGGAGATATGAAGCAATGAGTGCAGAAAATAGAAATCGAGTTTTTGAGAGAACGGAGCATTTCAATGATTCAAAGAACATTCAATTTACAATGATGGGGAGAAGTGGTGATTAGTTTAGGCAATGGCAGGTCCTGCCGTTTCGGAGATACGAAGCAAAGAGTGAAGAAAATAGATATAGAGTTTTTGAGAGAATGCACCATCCCATTTGAATGATCCAAAAAACATGATGGGAAGAAGTGGTGATTAGTTCTCGGCAAAGGCAGGTCCAGCCGTTTTGGAGAGACGGAGTTAAATGTGCAAAAAATGACAGTTTTTGAGAGCACTAAGCGCCCGTTTTGAATTATTCAAATTCAATTTTAAGGTATATAAGTGAGCTTTAGAACTTTAGCCAGCTAAAGTGATGTGATTAATGCCGGGTAAGGACCAGTTTAACTTGGAAATCAAGTACTGGGCTTACAACAAATCATTAGGAAATATTTTTCAAATTCTTCTACTATGTTTGACTTAACATTTAGCCATTTCTACTGGGAACCTTCCTGATATTTATCTAACACTTATAATTGTATACACACGCGAAATCTTACCTTAGCAAGTGGTCAGTGTCTTCACTCCGATATGCGAGACTCCCGTGTCAGAATATATGACGTAAGCATTTGCATATTAGACAAACAATACGCGTCGACGAGTCTGCGTTGGACAGATTCATAACCGCAAAAATAATTTGAATGGAAGAAATATTATGTTAGAAGAATATTAAACACTGGTAAAAAAATATATGAAATTTAAGTTGATTCGTTCTTTCGAACACCTGAACTGACTTAAGAAAATTAAACATGCACTTTTTGTCTTAACACTGTTGCGCACGCATATGTTGCGTGAGACCGTTTTCAATAACAACGCACCAAACGTAATAGGTGGATTCGCATTCATTGAACTTTAGTGTAATATTTTTAATAAAATAAAATGTTTAAATTGAAATAGAAATGGTTTATCTAATATTAAACGAATAAGAAAGTTTAGCACACAAGTTCAGGAATGTGTTTGTTAAGTGTGAAAATATATTAAATTAATGCTTAGAAAATTGTGTTTGAATTTAATTTTGATTCCTATTGATAGTAAGATGTGCTGATTAGTTTTTCGCAAAGGCAGGCCCAGCCGTTTCGGAGATACGGAGCAAAGAGTACTGAAAATAGAAATCGAGTTTTTGTGAGATCGGAGGATCTGATTTCAATGATCCAAAAAACATTCAGTTTGTAATGATGAGGAGAAGTGGTTATTAGTTTTGGGCAAAGACAAGTTCCAGTCGTTTCGGAAATACGGAGCTAAATGTGCAAAAAATTGCAGTTTTTAAGGGAACTAAAGATCCGATTTGAATGGTTCAAAAAACTTTTTGCTTATGTTGATGAAACGATTGCTTTTGAGTATTTTTTTTTTAATTAAAAAATTTTTTTTTAATTATTGAAAATAATTAGAATTTTAATTTTATTTCTGGCTAAAATCCTAAAGCTTTAACTTTGCAATTCAGTTTATATAATTCTTATACATATTACCCCATGTCCTTTATTTTAAATCCAATTGATTAAGTTCTGTTATTTTACTTTTTTGTAAACATAGATAAGTTACAGTATTTATAATAATTGAGAACATTTAATATTACTTATTATGATACTTATACTTGATTTACAAATATAATACATGTATATTCATTTGTTTTTTGAAACTTGCTAATGTTATCAGACAATCCAGATCATAAAAATATTAAAAAAATATTCTCTATTTGTCTTATCTATAAAGTTTTCCTTGTGGAAATTTTCTGTTAACTTTATTCTCTGAGATTTTTATAAAATATTTTTTATTTGATGTTACTATAATGTTGAGACCTTCTTGACTTAATTGTATTTAAATCTCAATTTAATTTAATAAATTTAACGAAATTTGAAAATTTATCAAATTTTATGTTAGCCGGTTGAATTTATTTTTGATGACTTGACTTGATCTTTAGCTATTTGCTAAAGTTTATTATGCAGATTATTGAGTTTTATGTAATTGTTTATACTGTCATAAATGTATATATATTTATCTCTATTATTATTTAAAATAGTATTATTAGCAGATCATAAATTTTAACTAGCTGTAAGTGGAATTCTGTCTTAAGGCAATTAAGGCATCGTGCCTCAAGGCAAATTGCTGGAACTTCCCGTACCAAAAATTATTATTTTTTTAAAAACGATTAACATTTTTGAAAAAAATTTACTTCGAAAAAATAAGATTTTTGACAAACAATTAGACAAAAATTACTTTTTTTTGAAAAAGAAAATTTTTTTTTTTTTTAATTTTTTTTTTTGGAAAAAATGTTTTCTTTATTTTGACATATTTTGAAAGATCTAAACTTTTTTTCAAAGCAATCGTACTGCTTTAACTGCATAAAGACGAAATATCAAACCGCGTAAGCGCCGCGTCGACGTCTAACGCGTAAACATTGGTACGGAACCCATAGGAATGTAAGCCAAAATTATACTTATTGTTAAAATCTCTATAAAATATCTCATAATTTGATGTGCATATGTCTAATGATCATTTTTGACCGCCAAATGGCATTTTTTTTTACTTTTTTCATTAGATCTCCGAGACCGCTGGACCTGCCTTTATGAAAATTTGATCGGTTCTTCACCTTATCAATACAAGTAAAATGTTTTTTGAATTATTAAAATCGGACGCTCCGTTCTCTTAAAAACTGAGTTACCGTTTTCGGCATTTTTTGCCCCGTATCTTCGGAACGGCTAGACCTGCCTTCGCCAAAAACTAATCAGCACGTCTCCTTATCAATACGAATCGAATGTTTTTTGAATTATTCAAATCGGTTGATCCGTGTTCCCGAAATCGTCGACGAAAATTTGTATCCGCACATACATACACACACGTACATACACACACACACACACACACACACACATACATCCATTTTTTCTAAGGTATGCCAAAATATTCAGAAACCTCTGAAACGTAAAGATATATAAAAATTTTCATTTTCGATTTTTTTGCAATTACTATAACTTACCCTACGGGAAGTTAATAAAGCTCACTAAAGAAAAGGTACTACTACTGACTAACTTTCTAAAAAAATTGAAATTGAATTTTAAACAAATTTTCAAGTCTCATATTTCAATTAATTGACAGAAAATCAATCTAAACGAGTTCAATTATTTTTATATTTAGAAATGCTACTCTGAGTTAATTCCAGAACGTTCCACAACTTTGCAGTGTTTAGTAAAATTGATAGATTATTTAATTTTATACAAATTTGCATTATTTCCTATGGTATTTGACTCACAATTTAAACGTTTTACAACAAATAAATGTATGAATGAATTATTCAACAATTCACAGATAAAGTAGTTTTAATCAATTATACTCACCTAATACAATACAATATAATTCCATAAGCTATTATGCTATGGCTTAACCCTAACAATATCTATTATATGCAATACTCCAAAATGAAAAAAATACCATGGCAGAAATAGTGATATATCTATTACTGGATTAGGCTGGCATTTCAATCATAAATGATATGGTGGGCATTTTAATGAGCAATGAAATATTATGTAAAAGTCACGCCATTTGATAAGGAGCATTCTATTAAAAATTCCTAGAACATCTGGTAGGCTGATGACTATGGGGACTCATTTATAAAAGAGTATCTGTGTACTTCTGGATTGACCTAAAACAACACACTTTATTCTGACTAATTAGTAAAATGCCGTTTGAAAATGTTACTACTTGTACTCTGTTTGACTTCTTGGTACTCGATAACATATCGTTTGCAAAAATAAAAGACATATAGTTTTGTCTAAGTTTTGTATAATGCAAATGTCTAATACATAAACGTTGTTAAGTAGTTTTGGAGATAATTAGAAAGTAGTTTGCAGTTCCAATTAAATGTTTGCTGGAGCTAACCAACGTTTTTTATCGAGCACAGGAAGTCATCAATTCTTGGACATAGTTTTCCATAAATTTCCAAATGAAAATTATTCTAATGATTTTTAAGATGATGCATGTTTCTACTGCATTTTTTGCTGCAACATACCTTATTTGCATATTCCATTTAATTAATAAACTAGCTGTAAGTGGAATTCTGTCTTAAGGCAATTAAGGCATCGTGCCTCAAGGCAAATTGCTGGAACTTCCCGTACCAAAAATTATTATTTTTTTAAAAACGATTAACATTTTTGAAAAAAAAATTACTTTGAAAAAATAAGATTTTTGAGAAACTATAAATTGGACAAAAAATTACTTTTTTTTGAAAAAAAATTTTTTTTTGTTTTTTTTTTGAAAAAAAAATTTTTCTTTATTTTGACATATTGTGGAAGATCTGAACTTTTTTTCAAAGCAATCGTACTGCTTTAACTGCATAGGGACAAAATATAAAGCGCGTAAGCGCCGCGTCGCTGTCTAACGCATAAGCATTGGTACGGAACCCATAGGAATGTTAACAAAATGTATACTTATTGTTAAAATCTCTATAAAATATCTGATAATTTGATGGGCATATGTCTAATGATCATTTTTGACCGCCAAATGGCTCATTTTTTTACTTTTTTCTCCATATCTCCGAAACCGCTAGACCTACCTTCATGAAAATTTTATCGATTTTTCATCTTGTCAATACAAGTGAAATGTTTTTTGAATTATTCAAATCGGACGCTCCGTTCTCTTAAAAACTGAGTTACCGTTTTCGGCACTTTTTGCCCCGTATCTTTGGAACGGCTAGACCTGACTTCGCCAAAAACTAATCAGCACGTCTCCTTATCAATACGAATCGAATGTTTTTTAAATTATTCAAATCGGTTGATCCGTGTTCCCGAAATCGTCGACGAAAATTTGTATCCGCACATACATACACACACGTACATACACACACACACACACACACACACACATACATCCATTTTTTCTAAGGTATGCCAAAATATTCAGAAACCTCTGAAACGTAAAGATATATAAAAATTTTCATTTTCGATTTTTTTGCAATTACTATAACTTACCCTACGGGAAGTTAATAAAGCTCACTAAAGAAAAGGTACTACTACTGACTAACTTTCTAAAAAAATTGAAATTGAATTTTAAACAAATTTTCAAGTCTCATATTTCAATTAATTGACAGAAAATCAATCTAAACGAGTTCAATTATTTTTATATTTAGAAATGCTACTCTGAGTTAATTCCAGAACGTTCCACAACTTTGCAGTGTTTAGTAAAATTGATAGATTATTTAATTTTATACAAATTTGCATTATTTCCTATGGTATTTGACTCACAATTTAAACGTTTTACAACAAATAAATGTATGAATGAATTATTCAACAATTCACAGATAAAGTAGTTTTAATCAATTATACTCACCTAATACAATACAATATAATTCCATAAGCTATTATGCTATGGCTTAACCCTAACAATATCTATTATATGCAATACTCCAAAATGAAAAAAATACCATGGCAGAAATAGTGATATATCTATTACTGGATTAGGCTGGCATTTCAATCATAAATGATATGGTGGGCATTTTAATGAGCAATGAAATATTATGTAAAAGTCACGCCATTTGATAAGGAGCATTCTATTAAAAATTCCTAGAACATCTGGTAGGCTGATGACTATGGGGACTCATTTATAAAAGAGTATCTGTGTACTTCTGGATTGACCTAAAACAACACACTTTATTCTGACTAATTAGTAAAATGCCGTTTGAAAATGTTACTACTTGTACTCTGTTTGACTTCTTGGTACTCGATAACATATCGTTTGCAAAAATAAAAGACATATAGTTTTGTCTAAGTTTTGTATAATGCAAATGTCTAATACATAAACGTTGTTAAGTAGTTTTGGAGATAATTAAAAAGTAGTTTGCAGTTCCAATTAAATGTTTGCTGGAGCTAACCAACGTTTTTTATCGAGCACAGGAAGTCATCAATTCTTGGACATAGTTTTCCATAAATTTCCAAATGAAAATTATTCTAATGATTTTTAAGATGATGCATGTTTCTACTGCATTTTTTGCTGCAACATACCTTATTTGCATATTCCATTTAATTAATAAACTAGCTGTAAGTGGAATTCTGTCTTAAGGCAATTAAGGCATCGTGCCTCAAGGCAAATTGCTGGAACTTCCCGTACCAAAAATTATTATTTTTTTAAAAACGATTAACATTTTTGAAAAAAAAATTACTTTGAAAAAATAAGATTTTTGAGAAACTATAAATTGGACAAAAAATTACTTTTTTTTGAAAAAAAATTTTTTTTTGTTTTTTTTTTGAAAAAAAAATTTTTCTTTATTTTGACATATTGTGGAAGATCTGAACTTTTTTTCAAAGCAATCGTACTGCTTTAACTGCATAGGGACAAAATATAAAGCGCGTAAGCGCCGCGTCGCTGTCTAACGCATAAGCATTGGTACGGAACCCATAGGAATGTTAACAAAATGTATACTTATTGTTAAAATCTCTATAAAATATCTGATAATTTGATGTGCATATGTCTAATGATCATTTTTGACCGCCAAATGGCTCATTTTTTTACTTTTTTCTCCATATCTCCGAAACCGCTAGACCTACCTTCATGAAAATTTTATCGATTTTTCATCTTGTCAATACAAGTGAAATGTTTTTTGAATTATTCAAATCGGACGCTCCGTTCTCTTAAAAACTGAGTTACCGTTTTCGGCATTTTTTGCCCCGTATCTTCGGAACGGCTAGACCTGCCTTCGCCAAAAACTAATCAGCACGTCTCCTTATCAATACGAATCGAATGTTTTTTAAATTATTCAAATCGGTTGATCCGTGTTCCCGAAATCGTCGACGAAAATTTGTATCCGCACATACATACACACACGTACATACACACACACACACACACACACACACATACATCCATTTTTTCTAAGGTATGCCAAAATGTTCAGAAACCTTTGAAACGTAAAGATATATAAAAATTTTCATTTTCGATTTTTTTGCGATTACTATAACTTGCCCTACGGGAAGTTAATTATATTGCCAGTCAAAGATTCTATTATTAATATATGTTTCTAATGCATTTTTTCTTTTCCAGGTAAACCCGATCAGCAGAGCACTGGTGAGTAATCCGTACTCCTTCATTTTAAAAAAAACCTCGTGTTTTATTATGGTCATTCTCATAAAATTCAATTTTTATTTACGTCGGTTCTTGACAAGTAGTGATTTATATTCAAGGCTCGCGCCATTCCAAGACACACTACGTGCTGTTCGTATTAAGGAACGCATTTTTTCTCTCACTGATCATCCGTCAGTAAATGCTATCATCGCATTCTTAAATAAAATTTTGATTTGTTTTTGTTTTCGTTGGCAACAACTTATCTTTAAGTTGCCTTTTAATGGCTGCGTTAATGGATAAGTCAGTTAGAAACGTATTATGGACCTTTTATTATGCGATTAAGACGTTTGTTCGGATTTATTGCATTACTCTGTTGCTAACTAGCTGAGTATTGCTAACATATCCTGGACATGATAGTTTGTTATGTTCATTTGTGGAGAGCATTAAAAAATTAATAAATAAATTCAGATATGTCATACACTTAATCCTTTTCTAATTCAGGCCAATACAATCTCATACTAATTTCGCAATAAAGCTATTTTCTTTTAAAAGACAACCCAACGGATAGTCTATCTATATTTGATATATTTTTATTAGAATTTTCCTAATATGTGTTTCTTTTATTAACTTCCCGTAGGGTAAGTTATAGTAATCGCAAAAAAATCGAAAATGAAAATTTTTGCATTTCTCGACGTTTCAAAGGTTTCTGAATATTTTGGCATACCTTAGAAAAAATGGATGTGTGTGTGTGTGTGTGTGTGTGTGTGTGTGCGTGTGTGTATGTATGTGCGGATACAAATTTTCGTCGACGATTTCGGGAACACCGATCAACCGATTTGAATAATTCAAAAAACATTCGATTCATATTGATAAGGAGACGTGCTGATTAGTTTTTGGCGAAGTCAGGTCTAGCCGTTCCGAAGATACGGGGCAAAAAGTGCCGAAAACGGTAACTCAGTTTTTAAGAGAACCGAGCGTCCGATTTTAATAATTCAAAAAACATTTTACTTGTATTGACAAGGTGAAAAACCGATCAAATTTTCATAAGGCAGGTCTAGCGGTTTCGGAGATCTAATGAAAAAAGTAAAAAAAAATGCCATTTGGCGGTCAAAAATGATCATTAGACATATGCACATCAAATTATCAGATATTTTTATAGAGATTTTAACAATAAGTATAATTTTGGTTTACATTCCTATGGGTTCCGTACCAATGTTTACGCGTTAGACGTCGACGCGGAGCTTACGCGGTTTGATATTTCGTCTTTATGCAGTTAAAGCAGTACGATTGCTTTAAAAAAAAGTTTAGATCTTTCAAAATATGTCAAAATAAAGAAAACATTTTTTTTTCAAAAAAAAATTAAAAAAAAAAAATTAAAAAATTTTTTTTTTTTCAAAAAAAAGTAATTTTTTGTCTAATTGTTTGTCAAAAATCTTATTTTTTCAAAGTAATTTTTTTCAAAAATGTTAATTGTTTTTAAAAAAATAATTTTTGGTACGGGAAGTTCCAGCAATTTGCCTTAAGGCACGATGCCTTAATTGCCTTAAGACAGAATTCCACTTACAGCTAGTTTGATGCAGCAATGCCGTAGAAGGTTTATTCTCACTTGAAAACAAAATTAAATATTCAAATACAAAATATTGTGAATTCACAATTTCATTATTATATGTTAAATTTTGTTCAGGCATTTCAAGACAAAATATAAGAAAAAATTATTATCCATTTTTAATTACTCTATTTTTTCATATGAATATTTAGCAATTCTTGTAGAAAACAAATATATGCTATATTTAATTTGTATGAACGTTAAGAAAACAAAACATTTTTTAATTTTAAAACTCTTACCGGCTCTTGGTCAATAAAGTTTGCGATCTGCAATAATGCTAAAGTTAATGTTTTTCTACACACCAGATATTGATAATAATCTTAGCATAGTTTATGCAAAAATCAATTGGCAATTTATCTAATTTTACGCAATATTGAATAAATAAATAATGTAATCCATTGATGAATATTCTGATAAATTAATTAACGAAATTGACTAATATGTACTAATAAATTTTGCGTTTTTGAAACTTTTTAATAATAGATTTGAAAATACATTACAGAAACAAAATCGACGTCTATCCTAACGAATTAGCCACCAAATAGTACACCAGATTAAAATGCAAATTACCTACTTACCTTATATAGTTATTTTTATATTATTTTTATTTTTGTTATTATTATAATATTTTTGTTTTGCTTTTGTTTTTGTATTTACAATTTTTGTTTCTTATATTTATAATTATTTTTGTATTAATAAATTTAAGTTTTTCATACTAATAAAAATGTTTTCCCTTCTTCTGTTGAAAATTTTTACTCATTCTTTTGTGTAAATAGATCGTAAAAAATATTTAAAATTAAAAAAAATTAATTTCTGAAAATACAACTTGACCTTAATATATTCAGAAAGCTTTGAAAATATTTTCATTGATCCACCGAAGCACCTACAATTTTTTATGAAATTTCTCGATCAATTATATCTATTTCTCGACCCGACTAAATGATACACATATAATAATTAAAAATATGTACTAATAAATATTGAATATAGGAGACTGGGTACGGTAGTGACAGTCGACATTACAGCTAAATTATTCTGATGTTGATGTAGGGTCCTAAGAGAGAAAGATGCAGTATGCTTGTTCGAACAAGTTTACATTATTCTCAAACGTTTTTGAGTTCAAGTAGATCGTAATAGCTTATAGAATATTTAGATTCTGATTGCTATTTAATTGTAAAAAAATCACTATTGTCTTGAGTCAGCATCCTGGAAGCGTGGACGGTTTTGACACTACACCTTTTCTTGAATGGCTTGATTTTATGACTAATCCATCGTATCTAAGGACAGTATTTCAGTATTTATAGACAAATGTTCAAATTTACTTTGCTCCCAGCTAACTGGTAAATTAACAAAATTATTGCTGATCAAAAAAAGTGCAAATGAGTGCTTTGGTGTAAATGTCGGGCATTACCAAGTCCATTTTGTTTTATCACTACCTTGTCACTTATTTGTTACATCGCATTAACGTTGCTCTTGAGATGATTATTCTAAAAATGTGAAAATCAAGTGAAAATTGCCTTTCTGGAAAAAGGAGCATTTCTGGAAAAATAATAAAGTATGTTAAATATGTCATGACTAGAAATATGGTCAACTACTGGGTTGCCTTCTAAACTGCTATTTAACCGTGCCCAGTTTTTCTTACATTTACAACAATAATAGAATTGTCAATTAATTGCATTAAATAAAAAAAACAACTTAAAATTAACATATTTAGAATGCCCTAAAAATATTTTAGTGATCCATCTCAGTAGTACTTACTAATTTCTCGAACCATAATCTTTCTCTTCCTGACTAAATGATACACATATCCGTCCATCAATTTCGGTTGCAGATAATTGGCGAAAGTCTGCCGATTACTTTGTAACAGTTTCCGACTTCGGATGTTGATGGGACGGTGCTTTGCGTAAAATTCGCCAAGTTCCGACAAACTCCATCATCTCATGTCGGCAGACGGCCTTGTGGTCTTGTCGACAAAGGTCGCCTTGTGCAGATAGTAAAGAATCAACCGTACAAACTAACACCAAGAAGCAGACACTGAATATATCACGAATACAATACTCTATGACGCGAGAAATAGGCGGAAAGCTGGTGCGAATAGATAGATAGATAATTTTTTTAATTTCTATAGATGAATGGGCAACTGAATCGATGTTTGAATTTATAGATGAATATAGAATTGATATTGATATTAGAAAGAATTGACTATATTTTAAAACTTACTTAAAATATATACTTTCAAATGTAAATATATACCTGTCATGTAAGGAGAGGTTTTCTTTTATTTGAACTCTCTCTTTTTAATTCGAATGGCATCTGACTAAAATACTAGTAGGACGCATGGCATCGTGCCTTAAGGCAAATTGCTCGAACTTCCTGTACCAAAAATTATTATTTTTTTAATTCGAAAAAATTAGATTTTTGAGAAACTACAAAACTTTTTGAAAAAAAAAATGTTTTCTTTATTTTGACATATTTTGGAAATTCTGATCTTTTTTCAAAGCAATCGTACTGCTTTAACTGCCGAAATGTCAAAGCGCGCAAGCGCCGCGTTGCCGTCTAACGGATGAACATTGGTACGGAACCCATAGGAAAGTAAACAAAATTTATACTTATTGTTGAAATCTCTAAAAAATATCTGATAATTTGATGTGCATATGTCTAATGATCATTTTGATCGCCAAATGGCTTTTTTTTTACTTTTTTCTTAGATCTCCGGAACCGCTAGACCTGCTTTTATGAAAATTTGATCAATTTTTCATCTTGTCAATGTAAATTGTGTCGTAAATGTTTTTTGAATTATTAAAATCGGACGCTCCGTTCTCTTAAAGATTGAATTACCATTTCTGGCACCTTTTGCCCCGTATCTTCGGAACGGCTAGGCCTACTTTCTCCAAAAACTAATCAGCACGTCTCCTTATCAATACGAATCGAATGTTTTTTGAATTATTCAAATCGGTTGATCGGTGTTCCCGAAATCGTCGACGAAATTTTGTACCCGCACACACACATACACACACTCAAACATACATCTATTTTTTTTAAGGTATGACAAAATACTCAGAAACCTTTGAAACGTAAAGATATATGAAAATTTTCATTTTCGATTTTTTTGTGATTACTATAACTTTCCTACGGGAAGTTAATAAATATTTTAATTATTTGCTTGTTATTTTATTAGACTAAATAGCACTATTAGTATACAATAAAAAGCATTTTCAGATCTGATTATCTGCTTTGTCAGAGAGCAATGTTTAGTGCCAGAGCACTTCTTTTGCCAATATTTATGTAACATAATATTTACAACTGACCCGAAAGGTCAATCAGTAAAACTAATGGCAAATAATTTAATTATTATTTTTATCAGCTGTTTTGACAATATTTCTTACTAAATAGCTTTTCAGAAATTTATTTGCAACGATATTTTCAAGTGAAAACCGATGGCACTACACCTTGACATCAGGCTGTCCGAGGTGGACGAACTACGGAAAATTGTAAATACAAAGAATTTCTATAGAAATATTCAAATAGTGAAAAACTACATAGGGGGCGTTTATCATGTTATCTATAAATTGACAAAATATCACACGCGAAAAAGAGAGGGGTCTAGTAAGATATCATGTTTATTTATTTTTCATCTAAACTTAAGAAAAATATCCGAAATAAAAAAAACTAAAATTTTACTATTTTTTCTAGGTAATAAAACTACACGTGATGTTGTGTGGGGGAGGGGGGTAATTTAAAATATGACCATGTATCACTAAGGAGAAAGTCCAAAAATCGATCACGTGATTAATGGACACCCCATAGTTGAATTTTATTTTATGTGGAGATTTTTTTTTCAATAATATCATGCAGTGTTCGTTTTATGTCAGAATTTTTGAATGAACAATTCATAATTGTGCATATATATTCGAATTTAGATTTATATTGCATAAAACTTTACAGTTATTATCTCTCATTTAATAGTGTTATAAAAGTAATGATAAAAATTTTAATATCTAAACAAATATTTTATAAAATCGTGTACTTTCGCCTACCTAAATATCTCTATCCAGGTGCACTGGCTTTCCGTCTATTTGTATTATATAGTCGTACGTACGGCGCGGGCGCGGCATGTGTTATGAGGCATTATAATATTATGTCAGCCCAGGGCGATTATCCGATGACATAAGCAATTACGTTCACACGGGAACTATAATCTCTCGTAATCTGCGTGCGCTAATGAAGTTGCTAATTCGATTCCGATCGACTGACGATTAACCCGAGTTCGAAACCAATCATAGGTGGAATGGACCAGAATGGGTTGATGTACTACTACTTTTGGATATTTGGATACGTTATAAAATACACAAAATTTTGATACTGGATTAAATTGCATTAACGAGCTTGTTACTGGATATTTTTGATGGTAATTTTATTACCTATCGGAACTAACAAGGTACCCCCAGGTTTTTTTTGTCTTGGATTTTGATGAAACTTTGCATGTTGATAGAGTTGATATAGGAGAGTAACCCCTTAAAATATCATATGACTAATATAATTTCAAAATTATGATTATGATAACACAGGCCTACAAAAAAATTAGTTTGGTGCATCAAATGTTAGAGCTGATTCTTATAGTATTTTTTGCGCTGATTTCAAATCTGCAAACCATTTTTTTATATCAGCTTAGTTTGGAACTTGGAAAAAAATTGCCGAAACCAGGTCCATTCTAAATCGTCACGGAAAAGAACTTTTCACAGTGTCAACTAATGTCCCAACTAAGGTCGAATGGGTCTTGTGAGTTTGTATGTAGGAGTTTGTATGTACGAGTAAGTTTGTATGTACGAGGCATATCTCATTAAAATAACATTCTGAATTGTATTACTGTTTTGTACTTTCATTCTTTATATATCATATATATATATATCATATCTTGAAAACTAAAGCTCATAGAAAAAAAACAATGTCATTTTTGAAATCAGCGCCCCAAATATACTTAAAAACAGCATTAAAATTGTTTGCATCATTTTCTTTGTTGGCCTGTGTAATTGATTAAAGATCAGAAAAGTTAGTGTTCCTCAAGTTATTGTAATGTACTACTGAGTTATTAGTAGGCAACCCAATGATTGTCTTCTCTATTTGTGCTGATTTTATTTTTTTATTAAAATGTAGTCCAGGTTGTCCTTTTCCAACTGTTATGATACTGTTCTGGACTTCATGAATTGATGTCCATAAGGCTTATTTCAACTTGGAAACATATTTATATTTTCAAGAAAAAAATAGATTTCGAACTAATGTCTTCAAGGTGACCATACGTCCTGGAATCATGGATTTACATTTTTAAATTTACAAAATCAAGAACTTATATTTCCAAGTTTACTAGTTCTTATACGTTTCTTTCCATAAAATGCTTTTATGGAAATATTTTAATAAATAGCACGACTTCAAATAGGCACAATAAAAGCGATATCTCTTGATATCTACTGCTAGATCTGAATTCGATTTGGTTGTAAGGCCGAGGGTCTTACCACTACATCACAAACGATCCCACAAATAATTTTGGAAATGATCTCAAGAATTATTAATATGTTTTTTACTATAAAGGAAACAATACTACAAAAGTGAGTTTTAAGGCGAAATGATAATATTTGAAGTATCCCCATTCTATGTAAACTTTTTCACCTAGAAGCTTTTATGGAGAGTTGTCCTATGGATTTCATACACCATCAGTAATTCTGGAATAGAATTGACTTTGGGTTGGATTTTCTGGAACACAAACAAAAGCTCTTTTCAGAAACGTTAATTTCAAAAACTCTAAATTAACAATATGAAAAACATGCCAAAAACTTTATGATAATAGTAATTAATACATATTAAAGCTCACCTGGAGTTATAGTCCTGGGTTTGTAAAGTTGCCACTAAAACAAAACTTATTTATGTTACCTTGATTTTTATGAACTATCATAATATATGATCGGACCATAACATTTATGATCCAAAGGATGAAATAATGAAATTAGAAAAAAATATTAAGATAATATTCATATTTTATACGAGATTGAAAATCTAAAAAAGAAAGAAATGTGTTCTTATATTATATTTTTTAACAGCTTCTTTAATGTTTATTATGTTTATTATGAAAAATTTCAAAGAACTATACTGTTGGGTCCCAAGTCTCAGCTATCTACTTACAATAACTTTCTGGTATATAAAGTAGTCTTGAAACCAATATGGATTACGGTCTTTCTCTCTAGGGTAGTGCAAGTCGAAACCAACATAAACATCCTACAGAGGTCACAGAACAAAATCCTTAAGAAAATTTTTGGAGGCACCTTAGTGCGTTCTATTTGGTTGATCCATCAAGACTGCAAAATATACAATAGCATCCCAGAAGTAGCGAAAAACCTGCTCTCTACAAAAAATATTATAGATTAAGAAGATTAAACGCATTAGATTTAGCATAGTTATATACACAATTAGATTTATAATTATTTTTGTATATTCTACGAATTTAAAATGACTACACTGAGTATAATTGAAAAATATTATTCTACACTTTTGTAATAATAATTATTGAATCCTCTCGGGGCAGCTGTAATTGAATGAAAATAAAAAAAAAAGTTTATTATAAACAAAGTTATGATTAGTTTGTATTTAATTTGATTGACTATAAGCTTAGCACGTCCTTACATAATTCATCAAGTACTTGCATCAATAAAAGGTAGACCTAGGTTATCGATCCACAATAAATATTTCTTTATTATTGAAGTATCACCAAGCGTTATCATTATTCATCAATCTTTTTGCCAAAGGTGACAGATGTCTAGATCTCCGTGTCCAGTGGCATTAGTATTATTTATTTTTATATCTGGTGATGACAGCCGTTATAGTTGGCATGAAGTAGCCGTAGGCACAATGAAACCTAAAACGCTTCTCGGTCCATTGGAAACGCATTAAGATCATATAAAAACACCGTTGATAAATCATAACTTCTAAAACGGCGCGAAGTCTCCGTTAATTGCTCGCTCGGAAAGGTTAGAGCGAAACGGCTGTTTAGCACCGTCGGCTTTTCTTCAATGGCGATAATTTCTCTGCTCTTCAGGTTCACGAAGGAATGACATTCGCCAGATATTGTGTGAACTTCAGCCATGGGGCAACGGACCCTAAAAGGAATGCGTTGTGTCATCAGATGGAGATTTACTCCATAAGGAAGCGTCGGGGTCTTTTCAAGACTCGGACATAACGTGGAATGGGGAATCTCAGGAGGTCCTGAAAAAAATGAGAGAAATGCCTTCCAAATGCACCGGTGCAGCCACTAAATATATAAATGATGTATGTATGTAGGTTGGGTCACATATTGTTAAAAGCTTAATAAACATTTCGTTCGTACTTTCCAAAAAGGGGTAATACAATCTCATCGTAAAATTTGCTTTACGAGAAGACATTAGATGTACTAAAAAAATTGTAGTAAAGAGTTTATTTTGTGTAATTTTCTTATTTCTATGAAGATAGATCGAATAATGAAAATGTATAACTGGTAAATATAATATTAGTCTTAAAAAGGTTAAGTGTTTTCTGAGTTTAAGCAGTTATTAAATTTTTAATATTGGTTAAGAATGTTTTCAAAAATATGGATGAATTTCTTACTTTTGAAATCATAGCACTTTTCTTCTAATTTTGACGAAACGGCTCGGCCGACCCTTTCAAGTGAATTGTCGGATTTGTCGTATCATAAAACTGACAAACGCGAGTTTCATATATTGGCAATTAAATTTTTGAAATCGGTGCAGCCTTTTTTTTTGACGA